>NW_006400315.1:160704-167725 GCF_000299155.1 Elephantulus edwardii
GATTTCCAGGTTCTCAATTCTATTTCATTGATCTATGTGTCTGTCATTGTACCAGTACCATGCTGTCTTGACTACCACGGCAGTGTAGTAGGATTTTAAATCAGGAAGTGAGATGCCTCCTACCTTTTTTCTATTTGAAAGCTATTTTTAATTACATGTTGTTAAATTTTTTCTTTTAGTTTAATTCTTCTGCTGCTTTGTTCAGTTTCTTTCTAGTTGTCCTGTCTTTCATTGAGAGTGGTTTATTGAAGTCTCCTACTGCTGTTATGGTGTTAACTATTCTTCTCCTTAGATCTATTAACATTTGTATTGCATATTTTCCAACTTTATAATTTAGTGCATAGATGTAAATTAAGGGTATGCACATTTGCTCTGCTGCCATTTTCAGAAATGTATAGTGTCCCTCCTTTTTGCTTTTTCTGATTTAACCCTAAAGTCTATTTTATTGGATATTAATATTGTCATTCTGTTGTTGTTGTTGTTATTGTTGTTGTTGTGGCCATTTGCTTGGTATAATTTTTCTACCCTTTGATTTTTAGTTTATTCTTATCTTTCTGAGATATTTGTCATATAGGCAACATACTTACTGATGGGTTTTGATTTTTTTTAATCCAATCTGCTACTAGTTTTCTCTTAATTGGCACATTAAGTCATTCACATCCTATATGATTATTGATGAGCTAGTTATTCTTGCTGTGTTATACACACATGTGTGTATGTGTGTGTTAGTGGTTGTTACTTTTATCCTTCCATTTTTCTGTGCTGCTTCAGTGTGAGGGACATATTTTAATAACTTTAAAAATTGGTCTTCTTTTACAGATTACTTCAGTTTTTACTTTTCCCAGAATTTGCCCTAATTTATCCATGAAGGAGAGTTTTTCTGTATCCAGGATTCTTGGTTGACAGTTGTTTTCTTTGTTGTTGCTATTGTTGTAATGTGTAATTGTGTCGCCTGCAACCCATTGAATACTTATGTACAGCAGCTCTTAAGGCTGCCCTATCCTGAGCCAGTCTTTCTGATTCTGACACACCAACCCTTGTTACTTTTTTGCTCCATCTCATCCAGGGTGTTCTTCTCCTACACTATCCCTCCAGCCTTCTAAGCAAGATGTCCTTCTCCAAAGATCTGTCCCTCTTGGCTATGTGCCAGGAGTTTTTTGGATCCAGGATTCTTGGTTGACAGTTGTTTTCTTTGAGAGCTATGAATATGCCATCCCATGATACCCATGCTCAGATGATTTCTGTTGAGAAATTGGCTCTTAATGTTGGTTTCCCCTTTGAAGATGACTCTTTATTTTAATCAAGGTACATTCAGAAGTCTCTCCTTGTCTTTAATTTTATAGAATTTGACAACCATATGTGTCTTGATACTTTCTGTTTGAATTCTATCCTCTTTGATGTTCACTTAGCTTCTTGGGTGTAGATATTCTCACTTTTTATGATACTGGGGATTATTTTTTCTTCTGGTAACCCTATCCCTATTTTTTCAATGTTTTTTTTTTATTTTTGCTTAATCCAATTCTGGAAGTCCAATTACTCATATGGTCATTCTTTTAATGCTATTCTACATGAGTTTTCATTATAAGACTATGTATAGTATCCTACATGATTTTTTTAATAAAACAAGTAAATAATGACAGCTTTACACACAGATCTCACCAAATGAACTGCATAGGAATCAGATTGATTTCTTCCATCTGTGGTAGGAATCACAAATGGATTCTTTCAGAATAATTAGAGAAGCTCAACATCAGCAGATTGTGGAACAGACCACCCAATAATCATGTGTAAGCTGACATGGAGGCTAAAGAAAATGTGAAAAAGGTGGTAGCATCAGGATGGATGGTGAAGAGATTGAGATTGTACACAACTTTAGTTTGCTTGGCTCCACAGTCAACATTCTTGGCATCAGCAGCCAAGAAATTAAAAGATGTATTACAATGGGAAAGTCTGCTGTTAGGGATCTCTTCAAAGTACTGAAGAACAATGGTGTCTCTCTGGAGACTAAGGTGTGTTTGATACAAGCCATGATCCTTGCAATCACTTGTTATGTGTCAGAGAGTTAGACAATGACTAGAAAGGATAGAAGGAGAATTGATGCCTTTGAGCTTTGGTGCTGGAGAAGATTATTGAGTGTACAATGGAATGCTAAGAAAGCAAACAGATTCAACCTGGAGAGGGTTAAACCAGGCTGTTCCTTGGAGGCAAGGATCCTGCGGCTTCGTCTGACACTTTGGACATGTTGTAAGGAGATACTGGTCTTTGGAGAGGGACCTAATGCTTGGGAGGGTGGAGGGCAGGTGCAAGAGGGGAAGGCCTTCTATGAGATGGATTGATTCAGTGACAGGTAATCGGGATGGGTGTATCGAAGACAGTGTGACTGGCACAGGACTGAGCAGAGTTTAGGGCTGTTGTACATAGGATTGCTAAGAGTTGCAAGGGACTCGAAGGCACATAACAGCAACAACCACAAGCATGAGAATCAAAATTTGTTCTTGAGACTTGCCTAACTGAATTATAAAATCATCCTTAGAATAGGTTTGTATCACTGAACACCATTGATTAGACAAGATGTCGTGTGGGATGACATCAAAGAAGTCAGTCATGAAAATTGACAAAGGCATAAGAGAAAGGAAAAACCAGAATGAATGTTAGAAAATTGTACTAAATCATCAAGAAGCAAAAACAAATGAAGAGACTTCGAAGAAAAGATTTGAACAGATTTCCAAGCCCATCTCGAGAAGACAAAACAAAGCACTATAATGGAATATTCAGAAACCTAAAGAGGAAAATAAAAAGAGAAGAAACCACTCAGTGTTTCTCAATACGAAAGAACTGAAAAACAAATTCAAACCTCAAATTGCAATGTTTGCAAAGCTATGGGCAAAACTTTGAATGATTTCGCAAACATCAAAAGAAGATGAAGGGCATACAGAGAATCACTCTATGAAAATGAATTGTTCAACACTGAAATATTTCAATCCATACAATCCAGAGCCTATGATAATGGCTCAAGAAGTTGAAGTTTCAGCGAAGGCTGTGGAAAAAAAAAAAGACACCAGAAATATATGGGGTACCAACTGACAAATTTCAAATAACAGATGCAACGCTGAATGCGTTTACTCATCAATGTCAGGAAATTTGAAGAAGAGATGTCTGGGTGACTGATAGGAATACATTCATCATGTGATCTAACATATTATGGAAATTATTTAACAATATCATTAAAATCACAGATAAAACTCTGCTGAAGATAATAAAAAAAAAAACACAACACCAGATAGACAAGAACTTACACAGAGAACTGCCAAAAGTTCAAGCTGCATTGAGAAGAGTCATTGGTACCAGCGATAACTCTGCTGATGGCAGATGGATCTTGGCTAAAAGTAAAGAATATCAAAAGAATGTCTGTTTGTGCTTTATTGATTATAAAAAGACATTTTACCATGTGGCTTTTAACAAATTATGAATAACATTGAGAAGAATGAAGAATGTGAATCACAGAGTACATAATTGAGCTCTTACGAAACCTATACTTACACCAAAAGACTGTTGTTCGAACAGAGTAAGGGAACCACTAATGTTTTAAAATTAAAAAAGATGTGTGTGATGGTTGTAAACTTTCTTCATAACTATTTAATATGTATGCTGAGCAAATAATTTGAGAAGCTTGAATCTGAAGAAGAATGTAATATCAGAATTGGAAGAAGTCTCATCAATAATTCTTCATTATGCAGATACCATCATTGCACAGAAGGTTAAACACTGAAACCTTCAATATGGACTGCATCTCAAAATAAAGGAAACAAAATTTCTCATCACTGCACTTATAAACAACATCCCGATTGATAGAAAAAAATATTGAAACTTTCAACCACCTCAGGTGTATGGCACTGGGAACGTCTGCAGTCAGAGACCTCTTCAAATTATTAAGTAGCAATGATATTAGTTTGAGGATTAAAGTGTACCTGGTTTCAAGTCTTTTTAATAACTTGCTATACTGCTGAGACATGGACAATAAATAAGATTTACAGAAAACAATTTAAATTTGGTGTTGGACAAGAGTGCTGAATATCCATAGATTGCCAAAAAAATAAACAGTTATGTCTTGGAGTAGGTTCAGCCAGAGTGCTCCTTGGAGGCAAAGATGATAAAACTTCATCTCATATGTTGCTGCTGTTGTTATGTGCCATTGAGTCACTTGCAACTTATAGTAACGCTAAGTACAATAGCTCTAAACATCATCCTATCTTGAGGCACTCACTCTCACTGTTTTTGACATACCTACACCCATTATCCCAGTTACTGTGTCCATCCATCCCATCTGGGTTATTCTTCTCCTGCTTGGTATCTACATCCTTCCAAGCATGATGTCTTTCTCAAAGGTCTGGTTCTTCCTGCCACATGCCCAAAGTATGTGAAATGCAGGGTCAAAATCCTTGCTTTCAAGAAACAACTTGGTTACACCCTCTCCAAGACAGGCATGTTTGTTCTCTTGATAGTTGATGGTATTTTGAATACTCTTCTCCAGGACAAAAACTCAAAGGGATTGATTCTTCTACTATCTTTAGTTATTGTCCAGCTCTCTGATGCATAGCATGCCATTTTGAAAACCATATCCTAAATCAGGTACATCTTAGTCTCTAGACTGATGCCACTGCTTTTTAAGCCTTGGCTCCTGAGAGTAGATTTCCTTACTGAAATCTGTCTTTTGATTTCTTGACTTCTGGTACCAATACTAGAATTGTTGATTGTGGAGCCAAGCGAGCTGAAATTGTTAATAGCATCCATCTCTTCATCTATCATGGCACTGCCAATTGGACCATTGGTGAGAATCTTCATTTTCTTGATGTTGAGCTTCAGTCCATCTTGAAGACTACAGTCTTTTACCTTCTGCAACAAATAATTCAGGTCCTCCACAGTTTTGGCAAGCAAGGTTGTGATTGCACCCCTGCCCACCATACCCCTCTGCTCCCCACTCCTTGTCCTCTTGGACATCCATAAACATTTTACTAATTATTGCCCTATTTTTATAATAATGACATTATGCAGTATTTATCTATATAAGACTGAAATACTTCACAAAGTCTCTCCAAAGGCATGCAGTATTGTTGCTCCTGAGTGCTGCATAGTACTCCATTGTGTGAATGTACCAAAATTCCTCAACCCTTTCAATTGTAGTTATACATTCACGCTGCTTCCATGTTCTTGCAATTGTTAATAACACTGCTAAGAACATGGGTTTACAAATCTCCATTTGTCTTTCAGTTCTAATTCTCTTGGGTATATTCCTAGCAGTAGAATAGTTGGATCATACAAAGTTTCTATGTTCAAATTTTCAAGGAAACACCCAACTGTTTTCCAGAGTGGTTGTATCATTTTACAATCCCACCAACAGTGTATGAGAGTTCCCATCTCTCCACATTGTCTCCAACATTTACTGCTTTCTATCTTGTTAAACATTGCCACTGCTTTTGGGGTGTGATGATCTTATGGTCATTTAGATTTGCATCTTTTTTACTGCCAATGATTTTAAACATGTGTTCATGTGTCTGTTAGCCAAATGAATGTCTTCTTTTGTGAAAAGATTTTCCATGTCTTTTATCCAATTAGCAATTGGTTTATCAGTCCTTTTCTTCTGTAGGTCCCTTAGTCTTCTGTAAACTTTGATTATGAGAGTGTAGCCATCAGCAAAATCATCATCCTTGAACCCACTGTTAACACCCTTGGTACCGGAAATCAGGAAATAAGGAAATATATTGCACTGGGAAAGTTTGCAGCTAAGGACCTCATCAAATTATTGAAGAGTGATGATGTCATTTTGAGGACTAAGATGTGTCTGATTCAGGCTATGCTATTTCTAGTCACTTGCTATACATCTGAGAGCTGGCCAATAAATAAGGAATGATAGAACAAGAATTTATTGATACCTTTGAGCTGTGTTGTTGGAGAAGACTAAACATTACATGGACTGCCAAAAAATAAACAATTATGTCTTGGTGAGGGATCAGGCAGAGTGTTCTTTGGAGGTAAGGATGATGAGGATTCTTCTTACATACTTTGGGTTTGTTGCTAGGAAGGTCTATTCTTTGGAAGAGAGACATGATGCTTGGAAGGGTGGAGAGTCAGCGAAGTAGAAGACCCTTGACCAGGTGGGTTGACCCAGGGACTGCCACAATGGGCTCTAGTGTGTCAGGAAGTGTGAAAATAACACAGGATAGAATAGAGCTCAGATCTGTTGTTCATAGGGTCACTATGAATTATACTCAACTCAATGGCACCTAATAACAACAATTATAAATTGTATTGCTTTCTTGGTACTGTGAAATTTTTCTTTGCATACTTTAAGCATTATGTGAGAAGGCTTGAATCCTTTGGAAAAAAAATTGTCATGTTAGAAAAATCAGGAGTCTTCCCTTGTAAAAGAGAGAAATACCTTTCATGAGATGTAGTGACACAGTTATTATCACAATTGATTTGAGCATGGCAGATATCATGAAGAGCACTGGTTAGGCTGAGGTTTCACTCTTCTATGTATGATCTCACTAGGAGTTGTAGCAGACTTGTAGGCACCTTTCATCTATAACAACACTAACAATAGTTATCGACAGCGTGCCTTTCTACAATGATTTGTTTACAATCAGAATTTCTTCTTTATTAAAGTATGCTTTCATCTCCTCTACCCAATTTTTCAGTGGATGATGTGTTGTTTATTATTCAACTGTTGATGTTTTCTATAAACTGTAGAGGATTGTTCCCTTATGGAAGCATTTGTATCTGCTCCAATCTTTATTTCCAATTGTTTCATTCTTTGGGGAACTCTTTCTGTTTACGTTGTTGTTAGGTGCCAATAAGTGAAGTACACCACACACAGTTACTTACTCTTTCTTTCCCTTGTTTCATTCTTTGGATAAATCTTTTTATATATGTTTTTATTAGGTGCCATTGAGTTGAATACATTTCACAGTGACCCTCTGATCAACAGATCTGAAACAGGTCCTATCTGGTACATTTATCATCA
>NW_006400315.1:168877-171081 GCF_000299155.1 Elephantulus edwardii
TCCTGGAAAGGGTTAAACCAGATGTCTCCTTGGAGGCAAGGATTCTGAGGCTCCATCTAACATATTTTGACATGTTGTGAGGAGAACAGTCCTTGGAGAGGGACATCATGCTTGGGAGGGTGGAGGGACGGTGCAGGAGAGGAAGGCCCTCTATGAGGTGGATTGATTTAGTGACTGGGGTAATTGTGATGGGAGTGTCAGAGGTGGTGCGATTGGCACAGGACAGAGTGGAGTTTAGGGCTGTTGTACATAGGGTGGCTATGAGTCGCAGGTGACTCGATGGCACTTAACAACAACAACAACATAACAAACTGACATACTTGAGGTTATTGCTGTAGTCGTTGTGTCAATCCATGTTATTTTGAGTCTTCCTCTCTTACCCTGACCTTCTACCTTACCAAGCACAATGTCCTCTGTCAATTAATTTAATTACCTCTGAAAATATTCCAAAGGTAAGGGAGATGATGTTTAACCACTGTTGCCTCTAATGAGCACTCTGGCTGTATTTTCTCCAAGAAATATGTTTGTTTCTTTTGGCTGTCCCTGAGATACTTAATATTATTCTCAAACACTACAGTCAAAGGCAAAAATTCTGTATTCCTGATTGTCCCAAAGCACAAGTGTTAGAAAAGATCATGGCTAGAGGAAATGGACAATTACTTAGAAAAGCACAACCTACCTAAACTGACACAAACTGAAATTGAACATCTGAACAGACCCATTACAAAAGAAGAAAAGGTAATACAACAACTTCCAACCAAAAAAATCTCTGGACCAGATGGATTTACAAGTGAATTTTATCAAACATTCAGAGAAGAACTGTCACCAATTCTACATAAACTGTTTCAGAAAATAGAAAAAGATGGAATTCTCCCAGACTAATTCTATGAAGCAAACATATCTTTGATACCAAAGCCAGGAAAGGACACCACCAAAATAGAAAACTACAGGGCAATATCTCTTATGAACATAGATGTAAAAATCCTGAATAAAATATTGGCCAATAGAATCCAATAATAATCAAAAGAAATAATCCATCATGACCAAGTGAGATTCATAACACATATGCAAGGACGGTTCAATATAAGAAAAACAATTAATGAAATTCATCATATTAACAAAGCAAAGAACAAGAACCACATGATCCTATCAATTGATGCAGAAAAGGCCTTTGACAAAATCCAACACCCTTTGCTGATTAAAACACTCAACAAAATAGGACTAGAGGTGAATTTCTTCAATAGTACAAAATATTTATGAAAACCCAAGAGCCAGCATTGTTCTCGGTGGAGAAAGATTAAAGGCGTTCCCTTTAAGAACAGGAACTAGGCAAGGATGCCCATCATCTCCTATTTTATTCAATATTGTATTGGAAGTCTTAGCAATAGAAATAAGACAAGAAAAAGATGTAAGAGGTATACAAATTGGTAAAGAGGAGGTAAAATTATCCCTCTATGCAGATGACATGATAGTGTACTTAGAAAACCCTAAAGACTCAGCAAGAAAACTACTGGACATAGTTGACCAATTCAGCAAAGTAGCAGGATACAAGATCAACATACAAAAATTAGCTGAATTTCTCTACAGTGACAAAGAGAATACAGAGCTGGAGCTAAGAAAAACAATACCCTTCACAATAGCTCATTACAAGATAAAATATTTGGGAGTAAATATAACTAGAAGCACAAAGGATCTATTCAAAGAAAATTACAAAACACTACTACAAGAAACAAAAAGAAACCTAGAGAAGTGGAAGAATATCCCTTGCTCATGGATAGGAAGACTCAATGTTGTAAAAATGGCAATAGGTACCAAAGGCAATTTACACATTCAATGCAATCCCAATACAAATACCAATCCCATTCTTCAACAGGATGGAAAAGGCAATCTCCAGCTTCTTTTGGAATGGAAAGAAGCTCTGAATAAGCAAAGCACTCCTTAAAAATAGAAAAAAGGAAGGAGGCATCTCACTCCCTGATTTCAAATCCTACTACACTGCTGTGGCAGTTATGACAGCATGGTGTTGGTACAATGACAGGCACATAGATCAATGAAATAGAATTGAGAACCTGGAAATCAGCCCATCTATTTATGGTCAACTGATTTTTGACAAGGAGATGAAATCAGTCAAGTGGGGAAATAACAGCCTTTTTAACAAATGGTGTTGGTAAAATTGGAAAACTATCTGCAGAAAAATTAAGCAA
>NW_006400315.1:171741-173828 GCF_000299155.1 Elephantulus edwardii
AACAAATGCTGGCAAGATTGTGGGAAAGCTGGAACCCTTATTCACTGTTGGTGAAAGTGTAAAATGGTGCAACCACTGTGGAAAGTGGTGTGGCGCTTTCTCAAAAAGTTGCAAATAGAGATACCATTTGACCCAGCAATTCCAATACTGGGAATATACCCTAAAGAAACCATAACCGACATCCAAGCGGATATATGCATACCCACGTTTATCGCGGCTTTGTTCACAATAGCCAGGAGTTGGAAACAACCCAGCTGCTCATCAAAAAACGGATGGATAGAGAAGCTGTGGTATATTCACACAATGGAATACTATGCGGCATTGAAAAACAAGGAACTCATGCAATATTATTCAAAATGGGTGAGCCTGGAGGACCTTATGCCGAGTGAAATATCTCAGTCACAAAAGGATAAATATTATACGGTGCTACTGTTGTAAAATGAGGCTGACATCGGGGTGGGGGTAAGACTGAGAGAAACTGGATGAATTATGTTTACTGCATTGATGCTGATGAGGGAGAGAATAGTTTAAAATAATATATTTTAGGACATTGTGATTATCATAAAAGTCCGGAATAAGGGTTTCAGAGAGGAGTATACTTGGGGAGGGGGGATGTGCGGGCGGATTGTGTACCAATGAAGGAGTTTTTATTATACTTTTCAAGGAGAAGAGCAAACTGGGAGTGGGGGTGGAGGTGGGATGTGCGGGAAGAAAAGTGCAACAATGAATGAATGGAATTCCAATATCTCTGTGGATGTTCATTGAAATTAATTAAATAAAAGATCATGGCTTAAATCAGGCACAACTGACATCATTGCTTTTCAGGACTTTGGAGAGGTCCCTGACAGGAGATTTGCATAATAATTCTCCTGAATGCTAGTATCAAAGGCTTTACTTTAGATCCAGTTAAGATTAAATCTTTGACAACTTCAATCTATTCTCCAACTATCATGATGTCGCCTCTTAGTACAATGGTGAGGATTTTTGTCTCTTGATGTCTAGATGCAATCCATGGTGAAGGCTGCAGTCTTATATCTTTGTCAGCAAGCACAGCAAGTCTTACTCATTTTCAGTGAGTAATGTTGTGTCAACTTCATAAGGCCACTTGTTGATGACTCACTTCCTCTAATCCTGCTGCCACATTCTTCTTCACAGAGTTGAGTTTCTTAATCTATTTGCTTGGCAAACAGACTGAATAGGTATGGAGAAATGGCACAATCCTGATGCACACCTTTCTTAATTTTAAAGTTTACAGTGTTTCCTTAGTTAAGATAGCAGTTTCTTTAGGTATAGATTTCATATTAGCATAATTCAGTTGTTTTGGTTTTGATTTTTTTTTAATATTAATGGAAGTTAATTATCATCTTTCTCCTTGTAGGTAAACACTGACCTTACAGTTAGCAGCTGACCTTATAGTTAGCCGCTGAATACTTTGACACTGGCTCTTCAGGGCTCCGTGGTACAACCTATAGAATGGGAGAAAACAGTCAGGAATCATATATTCAACAAGAGTTAAGTAGTAAATGTATATATATCTTACAATAAAAGCGAACCTAATTAAACAAAATGTTAAGGACTGAACTGGGCCTTTCCCTAAAGATGATATACAAAATTCTTAGAAGCATGTAGAAAGTTATTCATGTCATTCAAACTCAAACTGAAAAAAAATAAGAAGAAATATTTGAATAACTTTATACTAGTAAATTTTGCCAATTATATGAAAAGGACCAGTTCTCAGAAAGACAGAAATTTTTAAAGTGGACTAAATAAAGAAAAAATTAAATTTAAGCAGATTTGTATCTGGTTAACACCACCACCACCACCAAATTAGTAAATAAAGGTACTCGTGCAAAGAAAAGTAAATTCTAAGAGAATATCATCAGTGAATTTTATTGACCATCAAAAAAAATAAAGAAAATAAATCCTCCACAATGGCTTAAAAAAAATGGAATGATGAGATAAGTATGCAAACAAGGAAATGGCACCAGAAAGTGAAATATAGATCAATGTTCCTAATTAATATTAATGCAACAAAAGTAACAAAGTATTAGCCACCTGAACCTCTGAACCTAACATTATATATATAA
>NW_006400315.1:173928-181968 GCF_000299155.1 Elephantulus edwardii
TAATTATATTTAATAGAATATTGGATGAAAAATTGAATTGTCAAGAACAAAAAGGTGGCCTAGTGACAAGAGGATGTGCCACAGTCTTGAAGGTATGCAGTTCCAAGTCACAAGCTGCTCTGCAGGAGAAGAGGGGCAATCACCTGCCATGAAATTAACAGCCTCTGAAAACTTGTCAGAGGGTCAGCTGTGGGTTGGTTCCAACAGTAAGGTACAAACAGTAACAACAACAAACATACATAGGACAAGCATTTACCAACAATAAGAATCCATAAGGGATTTTTAAAAATATTAAAAGATTAGAAGTAACAAGGAATATCCTCAACCTATTAACTCTTGAATAAAACACCCCTAAAAGCAGGAAAAAAAACCCCAAACCTTCATTGTTACTGATTTTGTTTTGACTTACAATTGATTGTCCAGATTTTCACAAGCTGTAACAAAACACAGAAAGATTTCCCATATTTACTCTGCACAACAGCTGTTAGATTCAAACTTCCTATTTTGGAGGTTGGCAGCACTACTCCTTACCACTAGACCCACTAGGGCTCCCTAACAACACGCATTTAATTTTATAAAAGCAAATCTTCATAATTAATAGTAAAGGACTCAAATTTTATGTCAAAATCTTAAATAAGACAAAAATAATACTTTTATCTGGTTTCATTAAGGATATTGTACCAGAGGTTTTACACAGTGGAAATGTGCAAAGAACTGAAAGAAAAAGGAATACAAATTGGCAAAGAAGAATTACATCTGTTTTTACTACAAGATAACATGATTTTGTATATGTTGTATTTGTTGTGGTGGCTCTGAAGTGCCCTCAAGTAGTACATGTCTCATAGCACCTTATAAACAAAAGATTTAAAATTTGTCCTATCCTCTGTGCCAACCACATCATCTTCTACAGATCTGAGTGCATTGCACTTATGTGTCAACCCATACCATTGAAGATCTTCTCCTTTGCTGACCTTTACCGAACATGTCTCTTTAAAAGGAATATCCTCTCCTATCAACATGTCCAAAGCATGTAAGATGAAGCTTTGTTGTCATTGCCTTTAGAAGCGCCTTGATTGCAATTTTCCCCAATAAATATCCCTTTATTCTGCTGCCATTCCATAGAATATTCAGTTCTTTTCTCCACCTCCACAACTCAAAGGCACAAATTTGTCTGTCACTTTAATTTATTGTTAGCTCTCACATAGATAACAAGAGATTTGACAAATCATGGCCTGAAACAGGTGCACCTTAGTCTTCAAACTGACATCATTGCTTTTTAGTATTATGGAGAGGTCCCTGATAGCAGATTTTCCCAATGCAGTAAGTCTCCTGATTGCTGGCATCAAGGGGACTGATTGTGGATCCCAGCAAGACAGAATCATTGACAATTTCAATTCTTTCTCCATCTATCACATTGTTTCTTCTTGGCCTAGTAGTGAATATTTTGTTTTCTTGATGTTCAGATGTGATCTATATTGAAGACTGTAGTTCTTGATCTTCTGCAGCAATGTTTTAAGTCCTACTTACTTTTAGGAAGCGAGACTGTGTCATGTGCATAACGCAGATTGTTGACGAGTGTTTCTGATCTTAATTCTGCCTTTCTCTCTGTACAGTTCAGCTTCATGAATAATTTTCTCAGCATACAGATTGACTAGATATAGAGAAAGGATAAATCCCTGATCCTACATATAATATTGTTGCTGTTTTTAGTAACCTTCATGTAGAGTATGACTGACAGAGACTTTATAAACAAAAGATCTGAACCCTGTCCTATAGTGTGCCATCCTCATTGTATCTGACACACTTGAGCCCCCTGCTGTTGTCACAGTCTATATATCTCATTGAGGATCTTTCTCTCTTCTGTAAAGGAGCATTCGGCCACCTCATGTAAAAATTTATTGTCTTAGAACCCCAATGGAGGATTAGAATGCATTGAAACCAATACTGTATTTGTTGATTTGAATTAGATTTTGTATCTTTTATTCATAATACATTTTAAATGGACTTACAATGACATTGAAATAAAGATAGCAATCAAATCACAAGAGCAATGAGTTTCTCACTAATCAGAAGTGATGTAATTGAAGGAAACCTAGTTTTAAACAATATAAAACCCAAACTATCAGGACCTTCACATTAGGTAGAACAAATCCTGTTCATGTAAGTCCACCATCAATTTGAAATGTGTATTCTATTTTTGTTTCAATTTATTCTTTAATGGATATGTTACATATTTCCCCTCATTTTCTCTAATTTTATGTTGTTGTTTTTTTTCCAGAGATCATGAATGAAGAGAATGGTATGTTTTCATCTTTGCATTAATGCAAAGAATAGACTAAGAAGAGAATCAGTGATTACATGGGAACAAGACTGTGGGTAACAGTACTGAGTTATGAAAAGAACTTTAAAATAATGAATGTTCTCTTCATTTCTAAATGTACTTCTGTTTCTTTTTAATGGATTTGTATCTTTTTTTCCACAGAGGAAAAAAAGTCACCAAAGGTGAAAGGTGAGATGCTTACTTTTGTATCCTACTTAGAATATAACTGAGAGAACTATATTCCTAAATGATGTAAAGTTATAGCTATGAAAGAACTGAGTTTTAGCTTTCTGGCAATAAACTTAGCACATTTTGGGACTACAGTCTTGACAGACATCAAAATCATTTGATACAATCCACAAAGCCTATTGTCTGTGTCTTATTTTTGTGAGTAGCAATAAAGTTGGAAAAGTTTTTTAGCGGTCAGTTATAACAAAGAAGAGAAAAGATAATAACGATGTATAGGAAAAACCAGTGCAAGAGACTAATGGACCACATAAAATTCAATTTCCACAACTCAGAAACCAGGAGTACTAGACAGTGCATAGCTACCAACACTGATCACTCTTAAATGGATAGTAGAAGAGCCTGGATAGAGCATGGAATAATGTGGACCATAACTCAAAAAAATAAAAACTACAGGCTTACTTAACCAAGAGATTGGAATCTCTAGTGACCGTGGTTCTTAGTCATTCTTTCAACTTGTAACAATTTTAATCAAATAATAGAAAAATTTACTAATTGACCAATATCAAGGAAGCCAATCATTCTTCAAAATAATCAACAATATAAGGTCCAAAGAGCAACATTCGACCAAGAACAGAAATCAGAAGGCAGGAAAGGGTAGGATAGTAGAGTTAATTGAAATAAAAGTTTCCAGGGAGAAGTGAAGAAACTGATACTGTACTGTGGTTATTGTACTTAATGTTACAAAAGAAAAAGTATATGAATGGTCAAATGAAAAACCAAATTTCACTATAAATTTTCACTGAAATAATAATTAAAAAAGATAAAAAGAAACAGCATTTTGTATTAAACCACGTTTTACTTTCTGGAAGCTCTAATTTATTGAGTCTTAGAGTAAATAAACCTAAAAATCTTCATTTATAAATTGCTAATGTAGTCAGTCGCATAAAATAATACATGTTATATATTCATTGACTATGCAAACACATTTGACTATGTGGATCACAACAAACTGTGGCTAACTCTGAGAAGAATGAGAATCCCAGAACACTCGATCACCCTATGTGAAACATGCACTTAGACCAAGATGCAATCATCAGAACAGAGCAAGGAAACACTGCCTTGTTCAAGATAGGGTAGGGTGTTTGCCAAGGATGTATCCTGTCTCCATACCTTTTCAGTCTATATGCAGAACAGATTATATGGGAGGCTGGGTTCTACGAAGGAAAATGTGGCATCAGGATTGGAGGAAGACTCATCAACAACATACGTTATGCAAATGATGCAACCCTGCTTGCTGAAACTGAGGAGGACCTGAAGCACTTGCTGTAGAAGGGCAAGGACTCAGCCTTTAATATGATTTGAAGCTCAAAATTAAGGACACAAATATTCTCACCACTGGGCAGATGGACAACATCATGATCGATGGTGAAGGAATTGAGATCATTAGCAGCCTCAATTTTCTTGGCTCCACAATCAACACTCTTGGAACCAGCAGCCAAGAAATTAGAAGACAAATTGCATTGAGAAAGTCTGCTATCACAGACCTCTCCATAGTACTGAAGAGCAATGTTGTCAGTCTGGAGAATAAGATGTACCTGATCAGGCCATAGTCTGAATTACTTACCATGTGTGAATTAGTCTGAATTACTTACTATGTGTCAGAAAGCTGGAAAATGACTAGGTACAATAGAGAATTAATGAATTTGTGCTGTGGTTCAGGAGAAGATTATTGACTAGACCATGGAATGCTAGGAAAACAAATAGGTTCATACTAGAGAGAGTGAGACCAGGCTTTTCCTTAGAGGCCAGGATATTGAAGCTCATCTGACATACATTGGACATGTTACAAGGAGCGACCAGTACTTGGAAAGGGATGTCATACTTAGAATGGTGGAGGAACAGTGCAAGAGAAGAAGACCCTTAATGAGATGGATTGATTCAGTGACTGGAATAATGAGGGTAGGTTTTCAGAGACAATAAGATTGACACAAAATAGAGCAGGGTCTAGGGCTGCTGTACATAGGGTTTCTCTAAGTTGGAAGTGACTTGACAGTACATAATAATAGCATATTAAGAAGTTAAATAAGAGGATGGATTTATAAAGACAACATAAAAGTGATATAAATGTTTTTTTTCACTCAATTTCAGATTGATGTAAATCACTGTAATTGTGACAATTACTCAGGAGCAGTTTATTCCATAATTTTATGACAATAAACAATGGCTTGTAGAAGCATTGTTAGGAATGTATATAAATGATAAATGAAAATTAGTTCATGTATACTTTTCTACATAAAATATTACCCATCTTTTTTCAGAGCCAGTGAGGAACTTTGATATAAGTTGCTTTTATTTTTCCCTTAAAAAATACCTAACAAGATGAGAACAAATTAAATCCAGCTCTGTTATGTCAAATATTTGAATATTATTTTAAATGTCTAAGTTTTGTACATAGGTAACAATGCAAAAGGAACATAATTTTTTTCAAAGAAAGGAAAATATATAAAAATTTGAATGCATTATCTGCAAAATTATTGTTATTGTTTTTGTTATGTGCCACTGCATCAACTACTACTCATAGCCACCCTAAGACAAATGAATCTGAAACATTCCCTATCTTGTTCCCTATCTTCTGTATACTCGTAGGAGAATTTCCCCCCTTTCAATGACCCTCTACCTTTGCAAGCTTTATCTACTTTTATAAGGACATTTCACAACAACATGTCCAAAGTATGTGAGAGGAAATATTGCCATCTTTGTTTCCAAGAAGCACCCTGGGTGCACTTTCTTTAAAACATATTTGTTAGTTCTTTTGGCAGTTCATGGGATAGTCATATACTTTTTTCCAGCACCACAAGTCTATGAAATCTAGTCTTCTTCTGCCACCCATTTCATTATCCACTTTTCAGATGCACAACAAGTAATTGAAAAGACCATGTATTGGTTCAGGGGCACCTTAGTCTTTATCTGATCTCTTTGTTCCTTAGCACTTTGGAAGGTCCTGTACAATAGATTTTCTTAATAAAACACATATTTTTATTTCTTAAAATAGTACTACTGGTGTTGATTAAAGGCCAAATAAAATGACATTGTTGATTGTTTCACTCTTTCTCCATCTTTCATGAAATTCTGTAATGGTCCAATGATAGGGATTTTTTTTTTTCTTATTGAGAAACAATCTATACTAAAGGCTGTAGTCTTTTATTTTCTGAAGCAAATGTTTCAAATCCTCTTCACTTTAAGGAACCTGTGCGTAACATAGGTTGATTATGAGTCTTTCTGCAATCCTGATGATATATTCGACTTTTAAAGTCTGGGTTCTCAAATTATTTGTTCAGTACACAGAGGAACATCATGTTTGGGAGAGTGGAGGGACAGTGCAAGAGAGGAAGACCCTCAATGACATGGATCGAATCTGTGAGTGGAATGGTAGGAATGAGTGTGTTTGAGATGTCGAGGTTGGCACAGGATAGAACGGCATTTAGGGCTCTTGTACATAGCGTCACTATGAGTCACAAGCAACTTGATGGCACATAACAACAACAACAACACAGAATGAATAGGTATAGAGAAAGGGACATCCCTGACAGATACCTTTCTTGATTTTAAACCGTGCTGTGTTCCCTTGCTCTGTTCACATAATGACTTCTTGGTAAAATTATAGGACAAGGAATATAGGCACCTTCACATAACACAGCAATTGCATAGCCCCAGAGTTGGAAAAAGGATACAATTTCCCTAAAGGAATTATTGATAAACTCTGACATCTGATGATAAACAATTAAGAGACTAAACAAGCTGTTGAATTGAAAATACTAAGTTAATGTTGTTGTTGTTGTTGTTAAGTGCCATCGAGTTGAGTATGACTCATAGTGACCCTATGCATAAAATATCTGAACCCTTTTCTTTCTCGTACCATCCTCACATTTCCTGACACGCAAGAGCCCATTGTAGTTGTCACCGTGTCAATCCACTTGATTGAGGATCTTCCTCTCCCTCTTCAACCCTCCATGCTTCCCAGCATCATGCTCCTCTCCAAGCAATAATACCTCGTAGCAACATGTCCAAAGTAGGTAAGGCAAAGCCTCATCATTCTTGCCTCTAGAGAGCACTCTGGCTGCACCCTCTGAAAGACATATTGCTTTTTTTCCTCTTGGCCATCCATGTGATATTCCTTTGCTCTTCTTCAACACCACAGCTCAAAGGCATCAGTTCTTTATCTGACTTCCTTATTCATTTTCCAGCTCTCAGATGCACAGCATCTGATTACATTTAAGTAATCAGTAAGACACTGGCATGAATCACATGCAGCTTAGTCTTCCAACTGAAATCACTATTTTTCAATGATTTGTAGAGATCCCTAACTGCAGATCTTCCTAGTGCAGTGTGTCTCCTGATGTCCTGACTGCTGGTACCATGGGTGTTAATTGTGGATCCAAGCAAGATGAAAATGTTGACAGTTTCAATGTCCCCTCCATCCATCATGGCATTGCCTATCAGTCCAGCTACAAGAATCTGTTTTCCTGACATTGAGATGCAATCCATACTGATAGTTGCTTTCCTTGATCATCTGCAATAAGTGCTTCAAGTTCTCCTCACTTTCAGCAAGCAAGATTGTGTCACCTGAATAATGCATGTTATTGATGACTCTCCCTCCAGTCCTGAGGCCACAATCCTCCTCATAGAGTCTAGCTTCTTGGATATTTTACTCAGCATACATTGGGTTAATAGAAAAATAGTTTTTAATGATTTCTCAGTATGATCCTCTGATATGTAAATTTGTATATCTATGAAAACTAAACAAAAACAAATAATTCTTTACAATTTCTCTACATTCTGGTTAGCTTTCACTACCTCACAGCAGTTGAAGATATTGAAGGCGTTGATCAATAGCTGAGGCACCTGTAAACCATGACCCAGGAGAGGAAAAGGCAATGGATAGGCTATCCATTATTGAAAGTTCTAACTTTCGAGTTCTAATCCCATTTATATATCTTTGTTCCCATCTCACTTTCCTCTTCTGTGACATTATGATAATTAATTTACTCACCGATAACTGTTGCTCAAACATAATCCTTCCTAGTATGAATACAGTGCTTAAGCCATTAGAAGAAAAGCCTTTACTGAAAGTCAGTGTCAGTTACGGTGGTGATGGTGGTGATAATGATGGCAATTATATTATTTCTCAATAAATTCTAAGGGATTAATTTATAAGGATCATTAATTTTAGTCACAATACATTTAAAATTTTGTATCTCATATATACTTTTGGTAGAACCTTAATGAGTATCACAAATTTTTGTGAAACCAAAGCTCCTTGTGAGTATCCTCAAGTCACAATCTACACATAGCTGACCCTCTACAGAGTTTTACAAGGCAGCAAATCACAAGGGAAGAGACTGCCTATCTTTCTCCAATGGAGCAAATTGTGGATTTGAACCATGAACATTTGGGTTGGCAGCACAATTCTTTACCATTAAGATCTAATAAACTAAATTTAAGACTGTAGATAATTCTGCATATTTTTAAGA
>NW_006400315.1:182221-189804 GCF_000299155.1 Elephantulus edwardii
GGGGACAGAATACATCCCTGGCAGACACCCTTCATGATTTTGAACAACGCAGTGTTTCCTTGCTCTGTTCTGATGACTGCCTCTTGGTTCAAGTATAGGTTTTGCGTAAGCATAATCAAATGTTCTGGGATTCTCATTCTTCTCAGAGTCAGTCACAGCTTGTTGTGATACACACAGTCAAAAGCCTTTGCATAGTCAATGAAACACAGATAGACATTCCTCGGTACTCTCTGCTTTCTGTCAAGATCCATCTAACATTACCAATAATATTCCTAGTGCCATGGCCTCTTCTAAACCCATCCTAAATATCTTGCAGTTCTCTGTTGACATGTTGCTCCAGTCATTTCTGGATAATTTTCAGAAAAATCTTGCTTGCATGTGATATTAACGATGTTGTTCAATAAACGATCTCTTCCAGTCAGTTGGCCAACTGGCTGTCCTCCAAATTTCTTGGCACAACTTAGTGAGCTTATCCAGAACAGTGTCTGTTTGTTAAAACATGTCAAATTGTATGCTGTCTACTACTGGAGCCTTGTTTTTTGCCAAGTCTTTCAGAGCAACTTGAACTTCCTCCTTCATCAACATAGCCACTTATTCATATGTTATTTCATTAAATTCTTCTGTGTAAATTTCTTCTGGTACGCTGATTTTGTATACTCCTTCTATCCTCTCATATTTGAGGAGAAATGTGGCATCAGGATTGGTAGAAGATTTATGAACAATCTGTGTTATGCAGATAACACAACCCTGCTTGCTGAAACTGAGGAGAACCTCAAGTGCTTGCTACAGAAGGTCAGGGACTGCAGTCTTCAATATGGATTGAAGCTTAGCATCAAGAAAACAAAGATTCTCACCACTGGGCAATTGGCAGCATCAATATAGATGGTGAAGAAATTGATATAGTTGACAGTTTTAGTTTACTTGGCTCCACAGTCAGCATTCTTGGTACCAGTGGCCAGGAAATCAAGAGAGGAATTGCACTGGGAAAGTCAGCTGTCAGGGACCTCTCCAGAACACTGAAGAGCAATAACATATGACTGGAGAATAAGATGCACCTGATATGGGCCACAGTCTTCACAATTGCATGCTATGCATCACAGAGCTGGACAGTGACTAGGGATGATAGAAACAGAATTGTTGCCTTTGTGCTGTGGTACTGGAGAAGAGTGTTGAATATACCAAGGACTGCTAGAACAGTCAGGTTTGTCTTGAGGAGGGTGAAACTGGGCTGCTTTTTGGAGGCAAGGATTCTGAAGCTTCTTCTGACATACTTTGGGCATGTTGCAAGGAGGAGCCAGTCCTTGGAAAGGGACATCATGTTTGGGAGAGTGGAGGGATAGCACAGGAGAGGAAGACCCTTGATGAGATGGATTGATTCATTGATTGGGGCAATGAAAATGGGTGTGTCAGAACTTTTTCTTGGTCAAACTAATGTGAAGGAAAACACTAATAAGCAAGTATATTTGGTAAAACACCAGATGCTTTCTGTGGCGCAATCTGATCTTGAGAACATATCTTCTAATACAAGATACTCCTTAATAAAATTCCCTAGGTAGTGCCTGGAAAAGGATAAGCATATTCTCTACCTTCTGACAAAAAACTCAGTTTTCTGGACTTGGAGTGGAGTAATAGTGTATCATAATCCCCATGACACATTCTAATACACATGGACTCCAATCATCAATATGACCAGGGCTTTGACAGATTAATATTCCCTCAGAGATCTGTTAGTTGAAACTTACTAAATGGAACCCATTTAAAATAATCATTATGATCAGAGGACACAATAACCTCAGATCTTCCATAAATTCTGAAAACATCACGGTTCTTTGACCAATAATAAATTGAGTGATTACATGAAGCTTTAGTAAATACCAACTCATTGGAAACAGTGTAAAAATTGTGGATGCTCAAATAGTAAGCTTGTGCCAATATATAGATGAATCCTGACATTCTAAAAATAGTACGTCAGAAACAATTCACTGTAGATAACTGTTCTGTTGGACATTAATGGTAATATTATTTCTCTTTGTAAATAAATGATATTTCCCCCTTCTTTCATTTATTAGCATATGCCAGCAAACAGAAATGCAAATACATGCTTTAAATTTCTTATTTTTAAATTTATCTAATGTAAGTGTATAGAATCCTTCTTAGCAAAATTTTCTGGTCTTCCCCACTCCACATGCCAAATCCATCCTGTAGAAATATGTAGTTCTCTTCTGCCATCAGTCCAAACTCTGTCACTGCAGCCCTTTCTCTCTAAACCACCTGACCTCAGGCTAGGCCATTGGATATCAACCTCATTTTTGCTCTTCACTTGTTCTTGTGTCAGTGGGTAGATACTCCCCTGTTTTCCAGCCCTATAAAAGGCATGGAAATTACAGGCTTGTAAAAAAGATTATTTTAATTTTCGAGATAAAAAGATACAAACAGAGACACCAAAGGAAAGTAGATGGAGCATTGTAACAAGAAACAATAAAAAAGAAACACAGCAAAAGCCCATGAAAAAAACCTGACTTGCCAATAATCACACTGAATGTGAATGGAATCAATGCACCAAATAAAAAAAATAAGAGTAACAGAATGGATGAATTTTAAAAAAGAAACAAAATACCTTATGTTGTCTACTAGAGACAAATCTAAGGAATGAAGAGAAAGATAGACTGAAAATCAAAGGCTGAAAAATTATACCAAGCAAATGATGCCCAAAAAGCAGGAGTGAAAATACTAATCTCTCACAAAATAGACTTCAGAATGAAAACCACTACAAAAGATAAGGAAGGGCACTAAATAATGATTAAAGGAACAGTAGATCAAGAAGACATAATGTTGTTCAACATCTATGCAACAAATAATAGACTTGCTAAATACATAAAACAACTGTTGGGGAGCTCTGGTGGCCTAGTGGCACTGTAATCCCAGAGGTGTGTGCGGTTCGAATCCACCAGATGCTGTGCTGGAGGAGGGACAATCTCTTCCTGTACCTATCAGATCCGATTTGATGGTACATGTACAATAAATAATAAAAAAATAAAATAAATGTTTAAAATATCAACCAACTGTTTACAGAACTGAAGAAAGAAATAGCACCACAATAGGGGTAGGAGACTTTAACACACCACTCTCACCAAAGGACAAGTCAACTCAAAAGAAACTTAACAAAGATGTAGATCTAAACTATGCATTCAGCCAGCTTGGCCTTTTGGATGTATTCAGAGTACTACACCAACTAAAAGTCAATTCCCTTTCTTCTCAAATGCACATGGCACATTTTCCAGAGTTGATCACATATTAGGACACACACAAAAAAACTTTCACAAATTCAAAAACACTGAAATAATTAAAAGTTTCTTTTCAGGCCACATTACCATAAAACTAGATATTAACCACAAGAGGATAAAATTTATAAAATCACTGTGGAAGATAAAATAATATCCTGCTAGAATATGATTGGGTTATATAAGAAACAAAGAATGAAGTTAAAAATTCCTTGAAAGAAATGATGAAGAAAACACAATGTATCAGACCATCTGAGAGGCGGCTAAGGGAGTCCTCAAGGGCCAATTCCTAGCAATAGACAAATGCATTAAAAATAAAATATAATTAAAAGATAGAGAAGCAAAATTAATGATCTGACTCAACACTTTCATCAAATAGAAAAAGGACCACAATCTAACTTCACAGCCTCTAGAAGAAAGTAAATTATAAGAACAAGACTTAAAATCAATGGGACAGAAAACAATTGAAATCATCAACAAAACCAGGAGCTTGTTTTTCAAGAGGATCAATAAAATTGACAAATAACTGCCAAATTAACAAAAGAGCAATATTAAAAAATCAGTGGATTTCCTCTACAGTAACAAAGAGAACTGAGAGAAGGAAACAGAAGAAAGCAGTAACATTTACAACAGTTAACCACAAACTGAGATACTACAGAACACTTCTGTGAGACATAATAAAAGACCTAAATAAATTGAAAAAGTTCCCTGTTCATCGATAGGAAGACTCAGTAAAATAAAAATGGTAATCCAATAATAATGAAAAAAACCAAAAAACTACATGTTCAATCCTAAACCAGATATAAATTTCTTTTTCAAGGAGATTGAAAGGGAAATTGTTTATTGGGAGAGGAAAGAAATCTCAAATAAGCAAAGCACTTCTGAAAAACAAAAATGAAGAGGGGGCATAGCACTCCCTGAGCTCAAAATATAATACACAGTAGTAGTAACCAAAATAGCATGGTACTGGTACAATTACAGGTACATAGACAGATGGAACAGAATAGAGAACCCAGAAATGGACCCAACTAACTATAGTCAACTGATGTCCAACAAGGAAATAAAAGGTATCAAATGAGGAAATGACAACTTCTTCAACAAATGGTGCTGACCAACTCAAGGTGGATTAGAGACCTGGCAGTAAAGCCCAAAAGCATAAAGTTCATAAGAGACAAACTAGGACCAAGTGAAGAAGGTTTAGTCTGTGGTATAGAGAATGTCAAATAAAGCCAGAAATATACAACCTGGAGAGGATAAAATTTATGAATAGGACTTTCTAAAGATTAAATATTTGTGCTCATCAAAAACATTTTCAATAGGGTGAAAAGAAAACCTATCAACTGGGAACATTTGGCAATACCATCTCAGACAATAGTCTTATAACGAAAGATTGCAGAATTGTCTGGTGCCTCCAGAAGAAAAAGACTAACAACCCAATTACAAAATGGGCAAAATATGTGGAATGACTTTTCACAGAGGAAGACATTCAGATGATCAACAAATACGTGGAGAAATGGTCAAAATCATTGGCAATAAGAAAGATCAAAATCAAAACCACAATGAGATACCATATAACCCCAGTAGAAGTGGCAAAGTTTAGTAGGGTAGCAAGCAATAAAAGTTGGAGAAGCTGTGGAGAAACAGGGACTCTTATACACTGTCGGTGGGATTGTAAAATGGTACAACCACTCTGGAAGACAGTTTGATATTTCCTCAAAAAAGTGAACATGGAAACTCCCTTTGAACCAGCTATTCCACTACTATGAATACATCCCAAAGAAATTGACACTGAGACACAAATGGAAGTTCGTACACCAATGTTCATAGCAACGTTATTCACCATTGCAATAACATGGCAACAGCCCAAATGTCCAACCACAACTTAATGGATTGAGAAATTGTGGTACATCCACACAATATATATGCAGGAATACTATGCAGCACTGAGGAGCAATGATTTAACAAAAACAAAAACAAAAATAAAACAAAACAAAAAACCAAAAACAAAACACTACATAACGTGGGAGAGACTGAAGAACATTATGCTGAGTGACCTAACACAGTCTCATAAGGACAAATACTGCATAAGATCATTATTGTAAAAGTAGAGGGATAACTAGTAAACCTTATATGGGAACTCAATGGGACAAGCATGGGACCAGAGGGGTAAGGATGGGTAGGGATGAAACCACCCTCAGGGTTGTACAGTTTGTTGGGTGGATGGAGCTAGGGAAGGAAATGGAAAGGATACAAGTGAAAAACAGGGCAATGATGGAAAACGTTCAACAGTGATTACTTTTATAAAACACAATGCATGGAAATGATAGTATGAAACACAGTGTGGATAAAGAATAGTGTGAAGCACAATGTATACAAACTTTGTAAGCAAATCAATAATAAAACAAAAGATAAAAACACATATGTCATGGAGGATGTGCTTAATTTTCTGGGAGGTGTTACTCTTAGAACCCAGAAAGCTCCACTGGAATCCTACATAACTTGGGAGAGACTGAAGAGCATTATGCTGATTGACTGAAGGCAGTCTCATAAGGACAAATATTGCATAAGACCATTATTGTAAAAGAAGACCATTATTGTAAAAGTGGAGTGATAATTAGTAAACCATGTATGGTAACTCAATGGGGTAAAGGTGGAACAGAGGGGTTGTCCAGGCATTTTTAGATCAAATAACTTAGTAAGCCTTGTATGGGAACTCAGTGGGATAAGGGCAGGAGCAGAGGGTTCTTCCACATCTTTGTAGACCACACCACAATACAATGAGAGATAAGGTTATGTAGAGGAGGTTTAGTCACTGTGCATTGCCATCAAGTTGAAATTGACTCATAATTGTCCCTTCTATGGATGTCTGAGTCCATAAATCACATGGGACGGGACTTCATTTTTCTTCAGTAGAATTGCTGATGAATTTGAGCTATCAGAAATGTATAGCGTTTAGGTTAGCAGTATAAACCCACCACATCACTCTCTAAAATGTAATAATATAAAAGAATGGACTATACAAAGGCCTACAGTTAGAATGTAAAAAGAGAATATACTTACTCTTTCTCAAGGCGAGAGAACTCAAGAAAAAAATAATTCAAACTTCAACTTGTGACTTGTGATATTGAAGTAGTATGCTGGCAGCAAAATATTGAATGACAGGCACCGTCCAAAGAAGTAGGAAGGAACAGTCATTGTACCTGAAATAGTTGATCATTGTTCAACCATTTCAGGGAGAAATGTATAATCCAGAAAAAGCTTAAATGAGGAAGATGTCCAGACTCCACAGAAGGCATTGGCAAGAAAATAAGACTTCCACACATAAGATTTCACACAATGTCAATACAGGTGTTTCAACAGCAGATATGGCTCTGGATGGGCTAATTTATCTGTGTCCCTTTAATATACATGCTAAGAAATGTGCATATAAGCTCCAGGGCCAACTGATTCAAAAGCTCAATATTTTAGCCCATTTAGAAAGTGAAAGAGAGAGATTGATTTTGATGAATGGATATATTCTAAACAATATCGTTAGTATCATACCTAATTGAAATACTATTAAAAGTAAATTAAAAGTGGCTTTTGCATTCATCCACAAGGAACTTTCAGGAATTTAAGAAAGATACAAAAGAGGACATGTAATAGGGGATATCATGCAGATGTCAGATTTACCTTGACTGAAAGCAGAGAATACCAAAACGATGTTTACTTGTGTTTTAATATGTACAGGTATTCCAGTGTGTAAATTATATACTGCACTGCAAATAAAGAGAATTCTACAACATTATGTTCCTGAGGAAGCTGTACATAAACTAAAAAGAAGTTGTTTGAACAAAAAAGTGTAATAGCTCATGATCCGAAATCAGAAACAATATGTGTCCAGATGGTTTCCTTTCACAATACCTATCCAATCTTTATGCCGAGAAAATAATCCAACAAACTGAATCATGAGAAGTAGAATGTGGCATCCAGATTAGAAAAAGTCAGTAACAGGCAATAATGCCACGTTGCTAGAAAAAAGCAAAGAAGACTTGAAGTCTGTATTGATGAATCTGAAAGAGTTCAACATGACTTATATCTCAAAATAACAAAAGCAAAATCCTCACAACTGGAGAACATACAATATTAGGTTAAGTGGAGAAAAGTAGGACTTATCAATGACCTTTTTTTACTGGATTCTCATTCAATGCTCCAAGAAGCAGCAGTCAGTAAGTAAAATGATACATTGCACTGGGTCGTTCTGTTGTCAAGTGTTAAAGATCAAGACTGTCACTTTGAAGACTAGGGTACATCTGCCTCAAA
>NW_006400315.1:195551-197631 GCF_000299155.1 Elephantulus edwardii
GTCACAGGGCTGTGGTGGGGGCTGAGGTGCGTGGTTGTGGAGCTGGAAGGGGGGCGGGGGAAGGGGAAGAAAGCAAGGGACTAGGGGGGACCTATGGAGCGCAGGGCTTGGACACTACCACCAAGCGGTGGGGGCAGGGCTTGGGCGCTGCTGGTTGTTTATGCAGCAGCACCCTGTGTGTCAGGGGTTACACAGGTGCGGGCTGCAGGGGGGTCACACAGTGGCGGGTAGTCTTCGCTCCTCTGGAGTTCTGTGGTGGGTCAAACTACAATATTTTTAATTGCTTTGTAAGCATATGAAAGTTGGACAAGGAATGAGGCCAAAGAGTTGATATATTTGGATTGTGACATTGACAAAGAATATTGAATAGCACATGACTGCCAAAAGAACAAGCAAACTGAGTGGACTGCCTGAAGACAAACAAATGTAAACAAGTGTAGTCAGAGTTCTCCCTAGAAGCAAAGATTATGAAACTCTATTTTGTATACTTTGGGCATGTTTTCAGGAGAGGACACTCCTTGGAAGAAAATATCATGTTTCAAAAAGTTTCAGGTTAGTGAAAAATTGAAGGACTCTCAATGCATTGGAATAACATGGTGACTGCAAAAATGGACTTAATCAAAACAGAGATTGTGAGGATGGTACAGCACTGAGCAAGGTTTTGTTCTGGGATCATAATAATGTGCATTGTAATGTATCTCTATTAAAAAACTGAGACAAATGTAATAGTTATTACAAAGGAGCAATGCTTTTCTTAAAATTAGAAACCAGACAACAATGCCAATTTTTCTGGCCAACCTTAGTGTGCAAGAGAAAAATAAAAAGGACATCAGGTTAGTAAGGCAGGTGTAAATCTGCTTTTATTGATGAATTTCATGGTTTTATAGATAGAAAATCCTAAGAAATCCATTAAAACAACTAGAACTTATAAACAATTTCTTCTCTGTTGTAGGAAAAAAGGTGATGTTAGAAATTTAACTTTTTTCTAGATATAAATAAAATATCCAGAAGAGACATTCAAGGTATATTTCAGTGTCAATAGCATGAAAAATATTAAAATAAATATAAATTAACTTATTAAAAGAAGTGCAGGGTAGGCTTTAAACAATGAATCATGTTAAATTTGCTGAGAGAAATTAAAGATTTATATAAGTGAAGAAACATTTCATGTTCACTGGTGTTAAAATCCATTTAGATAGATAGATAGATAGATAGATAGATAGATAGATAGATAGATGATAGATGGATAGATATGTACAACTATATTTATAGGTTGATGCAATTTCTTCCAACTTTCCAAAGAACTCTTTCTAAGAATAGGTATGCAGTATGCCTATTGTGACTAAAAACAAAAGAAAAAAAGACACAAAAGAATGAAATTCGATAGCTTTCATTTCTTTACCTTAAAGCTCACTCTAAAACTCTTCTTAGCATGACAATTGGTAAAACGTTGAGAAGTCAGATTTCTGAAATAGAATATCATACCTGTTGTCGTAGTTGTTGGGTACCCTAGTGTCTAAACCCACCCATAGCTGACCATTCTATCGGATTTTCAGAGGCAGTTAGTTGCATGAAAGGAGACTGCCCATCCTTCTTCCTTAGGTCAGCTAATAAAGAAAGAAAAGAAAAAAAAGTGTGCCTTCAGGATTGCAGTGCAGCTTCTTGCCATTAGGCCATCAGAGATCTCTATATAGTGATTGGTGGTGGAAGAAACCAGAATCCTTGTTTTCTACTTAACCCATATTTGAAAAACTCGTCAAAGAATTACTTTGGGGAAAGAGTTGTTGTTGTTGTTATGTGCCGTCGAGTAGCCTGCGACTCATAGTGACCCTAAGTACAACAGCCCTAAACGACGCTCTGTCCTGTGCCAATCGCACCACCTCTGACACTCCCATGCCAATTATCCCAGTCACTGAATCAATCCACCTCATAGAGGGCCTTCCTCTCCTGCGCTGTCCCTCGACCCTCCCAAGCATGATGTCCCTCTCTAAGGACTGGTCTCTCCTCACAACATGTCCGAAGTATATTAGATGGAGACTCGGAATTCTTGCCTCCAAGGAGCCACCCGGTTTAACCCTTT
>NW_006400315.1:199166-200729 GCF_000299155.1 Elephantulus edwardii
TAGTATGTCAATATTTATGCGTTCCATTTCTTCCTTAACAATATCTAATTTTCCTACATTCATGGTTCTCACATTCCATGTCCAAATCACCAGTGTCTTCTTCCAACTGTTCCTTTTCCTTTGTATTTCCATACTTGAAAACTCAACCTCCTTTGCCGTTTCTGTTATCTAAATGAGTCTGTTCAAAAACAATGAAGGAGTGATTATGATTTTCAAAAATTGCCACTTGATGATCCGCAAGCCTTAAAATGAATTCAGTCTCTACCCTCGTGTTGGCAAGTGGAACCAGTCCTTGGAAAGGGGCATCATGTTTGAAAAGGTGGAGAGCCTGCACAGGAGAGGAAGACCTAGGATGAAATGGACTGATAGAGTGACTGTAGCAATAGGGTAGGTGTGTCAGACACAGTGAGATTGGCTCAAGAAATGGCAGGATTTAAAACTATTGTTCATAGTGTAAATATACAAGAAAACATATCAGGAACTTCTCAGTACTCTAGAGTGGCAACACCAAAAGCCTGATTTGTAAAATAAAAAGTTGGCAGCAAAACTCAATACCTCTGCACTTCAGTAGGCACAGTTTGTCACAGGGGACACCATAGCTACAGAGAACTTTGCTTTTGTGGGACCTCCTGACAGGGTGAAACTCTAAAGCAGCCCCAAGATAGAAGCAGAACGAGTTCCCTTCCCAGAACACTCCGTAGCCACAGAGAACTTTACTGCTGTAGGAGTTGAGAGGAAGTGACAGAAGTAGGGAGATTTTTTCCTTTTAGGTGAGCTCCTGCCATGTGAAATTTCCACCAACTCCAGGACAGAGACGGAGCAAGTTCCTTTCCCAAAGGAACTTCATAACCACAGAGAACTTTGCTGATGGGATCCAGAGAAGATGGAACAGAAGCAGGGCAAATTCTCCTTGAGTTCCCTTTTCTGTGTGCTCTTGATCCAGGACAATCTTCCCAGCAGGCTCAGGACAGAGACAGAGCTAGTTTCTTTCCTGGTTGTCTCCTCAGTTCTGTGGGACCGGAGAACAAAGACAGTAGCAGTTGAGTTTTCCTCCAGTTTCTTTCCAGTGGGCTCCCCTGTCATAGCGAATATTCTTGATAACTAGGGGACCAGAGAGGAAAATCCAGAGGCAAAGCAGGTTCTCTTCACAAAAGGCTCTGCAGCTCCAGTGAACTTTGCCACAGCATCAAAGAAGAAGGACCGACCACAGGGAGGGTGAGTTGCCCTCCCTTTTTCTACTGGAATGTTGACCTTCCTGACTGAAATAAACCTTCCTGTGAGCCCAGGGGCCAGAGAGACATTGAGACAGTGAAAGTTGCCTTTCACTCCTCTGGTGCAGTGAGTTCCTGCTAGCACCCCTTCAGGACAAATTCTATCATGGCAATGACACAGAATAAACAGACTACCTCACATCCTATACAAAACCAAAGCAAGGGGAGCTCTGGTGGCCTAGTGGCAAGAAGCTGCAACTACAATCCCAGAGGTGCACGGTTCGAATCCACCAGATGCTCTGCCGGGGAAGGAGGGGCAATCTCCTCCTGTACCAGTCAGATCTGATTTGAC
>NW_006400315.1:200829-206019 GCF_000299155.1 Elephantulus edwardii
TTAAAAAAAATTAAAAAAAAACCAAAGCAAGGTAGCAATCCAAAAAAATAATCAAAACCCAGAATCAATGGATTTCATGAAGCCAGAAAGTCCCATGCAACTGTGTGACACAGAATTCAAAAAGAGTAATCCTGTGGATTACCTCCTCCCAAATGGGTGAAAGAAAAAAACGAAAAGATTTGGAGGATTCTACAAGCAAAAGACAAAGGAACTTTAATAAAAACAATTCAAGACGATGAAGATAAAATAAATGAGCCATGAGAAACCCTAGAAAAACAAGACATAGCAGTCCATAATATTAGTACCAGTGTCTCAGAAGCTGCTAGCCTGTTGGAGAAATAGATGAGCAGAACTGAAAAGAGATGAAGCACTGAATTGGCAGAATAGAAGATAGAGTTCTCAGCATTGATGTACTAGTGTTCAATGAGTCTTTAACATTAAAGAACACTTTGACTCTTGTACCTTTGTATTTTTTCAGTTTGAACTGAAATTTGCATATCAGTAACTGATGTCTGTTCCTATGATTCTAAGGGCATTGAATTATTCTTTCAATTTAAAAAAAGTCTTACCTAAAATATCAGCAGTTAACTCTATCACTAAATCATTTTTAAAACCATTAATTATTGTGAATTAAATTATGTGTTCATACACACAGGAGTAGGGTTTTTTTGTTTGAGGTTTATTTAATAATTTAACAAATAAGAGTGAAAATAAATTGCTGTACAGGTTTACGTTTTTGTGTGTTTGTGTAGATGTGACAATATTGGAAAATATGAAAACTAACAATTTCATTTAATACGTGACACTATGAAGTAACTCTTAAAACATCTTAATAAAATAATTTTAATTTCAACAATGAAAAAATGTAAGGCAATAAAGAAAGCCCAAGAATAATGTGGGATACGATCAAGAGGAATAACATGAGAATAATCAGAACTCAGAAAAAAAAGAAGCAAACAATAACACTGAGAAAGTTGTGGAAGGATTGTTGTTGCTGTTGTTGTTGTTGTTGTTGTTGTTAGGTGCCATCAAGTCATACACAACTCATAGCTACCCTATGAATGAAAGGCCTAAGCACTGTTCATAAAGTTTCCAGAGACAAGCCATTTCAAGAAGTGGATGCCACTTCTGCTTCCAAGCTTGTTTTAATCAGGAAGCTCCATCAAACACTGTCCACCATGGGTAACCATTATCGCATTTGGCATATCAGTGTCACAGTATTTAGCATCACAGCAACCACAAGTTTACCTCTGTACAGACCAGTATTATACCACCTAGAAGAATGTTTGACAGAAAAAGAAAATTCCCTAGGTATTATGAAGAATGAGAGAATATACATAAAAGAAGCTGAGCAGACCCCATAAATAACAGAACCAAAGAGAAAAACACTAAGGTCTATCATAGCAAGTTCTACATAATCAAAGACAAAGAGAAAGAACTCAAAGCAGTAGGAAAAAACAAAGACTAACCTATAAAGATGATCAAATTAAGATAGGTTGATTTCTCAGTAAAGTCATGTGAGCAAGAAGACAGTGGAATGGTATATATCAAACACTGAAAGAACACAATATATCAAACACTGAAAGAACACAATTGTCAACAATGAACAACCAGCAAAACTGTCAATCAAATATGATGGAAAGATCAAGATAGTCTCTGAAAAGCAGAAACTAAGAGAGTTTTTAAAAATAAGACCAGTGTTGCAGGAAATACTAAAGAACGTCTTTTTCACAAAGACACTGTAGGAAGGAGGATGGCTCAGAATGGCAATCAACAAAACAAAAAAGAACCCAACAAAATAATACCAATAAAACCTTGCCTCTCTGTAATTACACTGAATGTGAATGGTTTCATCATCTCAGACAAGACAAAAAGATCAACAGATTAGGGTGGGGAGAGATATAACAACAACAACAAAAAACCCTTGACAGTATGTTTTCTATAAGAGACAGACTTGAAAAGTGAAGATAAATAAAGACTAAAAAAATAAGTGTGGAGAAAAACACATACCCAGCAAATAGCAACGTGAAAAAAGAAAGAAAATAAAGATTATTCTCCTATGAAATAGATTTCAGCATAAAAACCATCACAAAAGATGAAAATGGACATTATAACGCTTAAAGGGTCAATAGAACAAAAGGATACAGCCGTAATGAAAATCTACATACAAAATGATGGTGTGATGTCCTCGAATCAAGTACAACTCATAGCAATCCTATGAACAACAGGTCGGAAACCCTGTCCTATCCTATGCCATCTATTTTCTGACACATAGAGCCCATTGCAGCAGCCATAGTGTCAATTCATCTGGTCAAAGGTCTTCCACTTCTTTGCTAACCCTCCACCCTTCCAAGCATCATCTCCCTCAAACTGACATCATTATTCCTCAATAATTTGGTGAGATCCCTAATTGAAAACTTTTGCAGTACAATGTCTTCTTATTTTCTGACTGTGGAACCAAGGGTATTAATTGTAGATTTGTGTAAGATGAAGTTGTTGACACTTAAAAACTCTTCTCCATTCATCGTGATCTTGCCTATTTATACAGTGGTAAGAATCTATGTTTTCTTGACATTGAGATGCAATCCATACTGAAAGCTGCTTTTCTTGATCCTCTGCAACAAATGTTTTAGGTCTTCCTTACTTTTAGCAAGAAAGGTGGTGTCATCTGCATAATGCAAGCTATTGATGAGCCTTCCTCCAATCCTCATACCACATTCTTCTTCATACATTCCAACTTCTCAAATAATTTCCTCAGTATAGAGTTTGAAAAGGTTTGGAGAGAGAATACAACCTTGACACACTTCCTTCTTAATTTTAAACCATGCCACATTCCCATGCTCTGTTCGCAAAACAGCCTCCTGGTCTTCGTATAGATTTCACGTGAGTGCAATTAATTGCTCTGGGACTCCCATTTTTCTCAGTGTCAGCCACAACTTTTCATGATCCACACAGTAAAATGCCTTTGCATAGTCAATAGAGCATGAAGATAAATTCTCCTGATATTCCTTACTTTCACCCAGGATCCATTTGCCACCAGCAATGATATTCCAAGTTCCACAACCTCTTGTAAACCCTGCTTGAACTTCTGGCAGTTTCCTATCTATATACTGTTTCAGCCATTTTTAATGATATTCAGCAGTATTTTGCTTGCATGTAATATTAATAATATTGTTTGATAGTTTCCACATTCTGTTGGATCACTTCTCTTGGGAATGGCAATAAATATGGACTTTTTCCAGTCTGTAGGCCAGACAGGTTTCTTCCAATTTTCTTGGCATAGACTAGTCAGTGCATCAAAGGCTACTTCTGTTAGTTGAATTGGTCAATTGGTATCCCATTGATTCATAGGGCCTTATTTTTTGCCAATGCCTTCAACACAGCTCCTCTTCCCTCTTTATTACCATTAGCTCCTTTTCATATGGTACCTTGGGAAATTTTTCAGTGCCAATCCATTCTTTTTGTTACAGCGACTCCGTGAATTCCCTCAATCTTCTTTTGATGCTTTCTGGGTTATTCACTATTTTTCCTATAACATCTTTTAGTATAGTGACTTGATTTTTAAATTTATTTTTCAGTTCTCTCAGCTTGAGAAATCCAGAGTGAATTTTCCCCTTTACATGCTCTAATTACAGCTCTCAGACCTTACATTATGATATTTTGCACTGTTCTCTTGAGCTGCCCTTTGAAATTTTCTGTTCAGCTGTTTTACTTCAACATGTTTTCCCATTGTTTTAGCTTCTCATTGCTCCAATGCAATTTTAAGAGTCTCTTCTGAAATCCATTTTGGTTTTTCCTCGCTCCTCTGGTTTTGTAATGACCTTTTACTTTCTTCTTGGTTGATATCCTTGATATTATTCCACACTCATCTGGTCTTCAGTCATTGGTGTTCAATGCCTCAAACCTATTCCTAGAATGATTTTGAAATTCAAATGAAATAGAATCAAGATAATATCCTGGTTCCCATGAACTTATTTTCAATTTTTTGTCCTCAATTTGCATTTACATATTAGTATCTGGTTCTTGTTTTTGTTGTTATGTGCCATCAAGTCACCTGAGACTCACAGCAACCCTATGTACAACAGCCCTAAAACCTGCTCTATCCTGTCCCAATCTCACTGTCTCCGACAGACCTACCCCTATTACCCCAGTCACTGAATCAATCCATCTCATAGAGTGTCTTCCTCTCCGGCGCTGTTCCTCCACCCTCTCACTCATGATATCCCTCTCCAAGGACTGGTCCCTCCTTGCAGCATGGCCAAAGCATGTCAAATGAAGTTTCAGGATCCTTTCCTCCAAGGAGCAATCTGGTTTAACCCTCTCTGGGTTGAACTTTTTTATTCTCTTAGCAGTCCATGGTATAGTCAAGCAAGATGCGATCAAGATGCATTAATAATAATGGGTGACTGGAATGAAAAAGTTGGAAACAGAGAAGGATCAGTAGTCAGAAAACATGGATTCAGTGACAGAAATTAAGCTGAAGATAGAATGATTGAATTTTGCACAAATCACAAATCAATGACTATTCATTTCAAATACATTTTATAAGAAACAAACACAGGCTATATACATGGATTTATCCTGATGATATGCATAGGAATCAAACTGATTTCATCTGTGGAAAGAACTGCTCGATAAGCTCAATATTAGCTGTGAAAACTAGGCCAGGTGCTGATTGTCGAACAAACCACCAACTACTCATTAAAAAATTCAAGCTGAGGCTTAGGAAAATTAAATCAAATCCAATAAAATCCACAGAAACCAAAATATGACCTTGAGTCTATCTTACCTGAATTTCAAAACCATCTCAGGAACAAGTTTGAGGCCTTGAACACTAATGAGTGAAGACAGAGGAGGAAGAAAAGACCAAAATGGATGTCAGAAGAGACTGAATATTGCCCTAGAGTGCCAAGAAGCCAAAGAAGAGGTGAGAAATCAATATATTAAGGAGCTAAACAGAAGATTTTAAAAGGCAACATGGGAAGACAACGTAAAGTATCACATTGAAGTGCAAGGAGCTAGAGTCAGAAAATCAAAAGCGCCACACTCGCTCAGCATTTCTTAAGCTGAAGATACTGAAAAACAAATTCAAACCTCAAATTGCAATACCTAAGGATGCTTTGGACAGAATATTAAATTATCCAGGAAGTATTAAAAGAAGATGGAAAGAGTCTCTGGTTAAGAAACCTA
>NW_006400315.1:206256-208826 GCF_000299155.1 Elephantulus edwardii
TTATTGACCATTGAAAAACAACAAAAAGAAAACCTCCACTATGCTTTGAAATTAATGTAATAAAGTGAAGTACTTCCAAAGGCATACAATGAGACAGGAATTTGAGCCAGGCAAGATAGCAGAAAGCGAAATACGTATCAATGTTCCTAACCAATATTAATGCAACAAAAATAACAAAATATTGGCTAACTGAATCTAACGTGATGCATGTATATAAATGATAATACACTCTAGGAATGTGTATGTTTATCCTAATAAACAACTGATGTTTATCTTAATAAAATGAGACTCTTTTTTAATATCAAAACGTTAAATCTATTTCATATAATAAATCTATTCATATAATAATAATAATAATAATTTCATGATAATATAATATTGGATGAAGGAATTGAACCATCTAAACAGGCACAGGAAAATCATTTACCAAAAATAAAAATCTCTATGTGATTTTTTTCAAGTATAAAAACCTTAGGAATAACAAAGAATATCGTCAACCTGTCAACTTAAAAAAAAAATCCACACCAAAAATTCTGTAAAGCAAAGGGGCTATTGTACATAGGGTGGCTGTGAGTCGCAGGCAACTTGACGACACGTAACAACAACATTTTGGAGATACCCTTGATAGTGAGTGGATTAGACCAAAGCAATAAGTTTCCTGATATCCTGATTATTGGTATCAAGGGTATTAATTATGGATTCTAGCAAGATGAAATCATAAACAACTTCAATACTTTCTCCATGTGTAAAGATATTTCTTATTGGCTTAGTGAATATTTTGTCTTCTTGATGTTCAGATGCAATTCATATTAAAATTGTTGTTCTTCATCTTCTGCAAGCAAGCATTTTAAGGCCTCCTTGTTTTCAGGAAGCACCGTGTTCCATTTGTATAACACAATATTTGATGAGTCTTCTTCTGATCCTAAAGCTGCCTTCCTCTTCATAGAGTCCAGCTGTACAAATTACTTTCTCAACGTATAGATTGAACACATACAGAGAAAGGATACATCCCTGATGCACATCCATCCTGATTCAAACACACAACCGTATTAGGAGACTTCTCAATGTAATACATCTCCCAATCTCCTGACTACTGGTACCACTCTACATACAATGTTGTTGTTTCAGTTGCCTTTGAGTAGAGTATGACTCATAGAAACCCCATGAACAACAGATCTGAACTCTGTCCTATCCTGTACCATCCTCATTATCTCTAACACACTTGAGCCACTCATTGTCATCACTGTGTCTATATATCCAATTGTGATCTTCCACTCCTCTGTAAAGGTCATGTAAAGATTTACTGTCTTGGAAACCAATTCAGTAGATTTGGACTAATTTGGTATAATGTTATACATACAGTGCCCTTAAAATCATGTCGTTATCAGAACAATGTGAACAAAGATAGGCAATGGAATCACTAGAGCAATTAGTGTCACATTAGGATACAGTTAAAAGTTATATTATCGAAGAAAATCTAATTTTTGACAATACAATCCCAAGGCTACCAGTACCTTATATTATATAGAACAAATACTTTCCAACTGGATCCACCAGTCAACTTGAAATGTATATTCTATTTTTTATTTGTGTCAACTTATTCTTTAATGAGTTTTTTCATATTTCTCCTCAATATTTTAAAAATTTTATTTATTTCCTTTTTCTCCAGGGAATATGAATGAAGATAAAGGTATGTTTTCATCTTTGCATAAGCACAAATAATGTAATTAGAAGAAAATCAGTGTTTGAATACATAGGAACAAAACTATGAGTACCTTGGTACTGAGTTATCAAAAGAACTATAAATGAATTCATTTTCTCCTCATTTGTAAATGCACATCTATTTCTTCTTAAAGGATTTTTATCCTTATTTTACAGGAGAAGTGAAATCAAATTTTGTGAAAGGTGAGAGTATTACTTTTAGTTAACCTACTAAGAGCATAACTGATAGATCTCCAGTCCTAGACTATGTGAAGTTAGAACTATGAGTGCTTTGGCATTGTCTTATAAATATTTTTTCTATTAGTGATTTTATCTTCTTTAATATTGTCTTTACTAAAAATTGCATCTGTGTTATTATATATTATTTAATTCTGGCTATATAGGCAGAGAGAAGACAAAAAGAAAATGACCCAATTTAAAATATAATATAAATATGCATATTATGTGTGTGTGCATGTGTGTAATTCAAGAAACATTTGCTTTGTTCTTTGAAAATGAAGTTGGCATATTTGGGGAAAACAGACATCAAAGTCAATTTATATAATCCACAAAACCTATGTTTTTATCTTTGTGAGTAGGAACAGAGTTGAATAAATTTTTCAGCAGTCATTAAGATATTATTAGTCTCTCCTAATCCACGACAAAGAAGAGGGAGGAAAATTTATGGCTTATAGAAAAAAAGCAGTCAAAATTACTAGCAGACCATGTAAAACTTAATTTTCATAACTCAGAAACCATCGACAACTTCAATCTTTTCTCTATCTGTGATGATGTTTCTTTTTTTATTGTAAATATGTTTATTAGCACTTTTTGTTTTGATTTTTTTCTTATTAATTTCAATGAAAATT
>NW_006400315.1:210503-213784 GCF_000299155.1 Elephantulus edwardii
CTGATGCACATCCATCCTGATTCAAACACACAACCGTATTAGGAGACTTCTCAATGTAATACATCTCCCAATCTCCTGACTACTGGTACCAGTCTACATACAATGTTGTTGTTTCAGTTGCCTTTGAGTAGAGTATGACTCATAGAAACCCCATGAACAACAGATCTGAACTCTGTCCTTTCCTGTACCATCCTCATTATCTCTAACACACTTGAGCCACTTGTTGTCATCACTGTGTCTATACGTCTCATTGTGATCTTCCACTCCTCTGTAAAGGACTATTAAGTCATGTAAAGATTCATTGTCTTGAAAATCCAATGGATGCTTAGTAAGAATTGAAACCAATTCAGTAGATTTGGATTAATTTGGTATAATGTTATACATACAGTGCCCTTAAAATCATGTCATTATCAGCACAATGTGAACAGAGATAGGCAAAGCAATGAATCTCCCATTATGATACAGTTAAAAGTTATATTATTGAAGAAAATAATTTTTAATTTGTTTCAATATATTCTTTAATGGATTTTTACCTATTTCCCCGCAGTATTATTTAATTTTATTTCTTTTTTTTCCCCAGGGAATATGAATGAAGACAAAGGTACATTATCATCTTAGCAGGAACACAAAGAATAAGAAGAAAATCAGTGTTTGAATACATAGGAACAAAACTATGAGTACCTTTGTACCGAGTTATCAAACGAACGTTAATGAATATTCTCATTTCTGTTTCTTTTTAATGGATCTCATCCTTATATTTCAGGAGAAATGAAGTCACATTTTGTGAAAGGTGAGTGTCGTACTTTTAGTTAACTTACTAAGAGCAAGTTGGGAACAGAGAAGAAGATTCAGTAGTTAGAAAACCTGGACTTGGTGAACAGAAATGGAGCTGGAGTGAGGATGATTTAATTTTGTACAATGACTTACTCATTGCATACACATTTTTTAAGAGACATAAACGCAGGTTATACACATGGATTTCACCTGATGGTATGCATAGAAATCAGATTACATCTGTGGAAAGAACGGCTGGAGAAGCTCAATATCAGCTGTGAAAACTAGGCCAGGAGCTGATTGTGGAACAGACCACCAACTACTCATATGCAATTTCAAGCTGAAGGTGAGAAAAAATGAAACCAAATCCATGGCAACCAAAATATGACTTTGAGTCTATCCCACCTGAATTTCAGAACCATCTCAGGAACAGGTTTGAGGACTTGGACACTAAAGAACAAAGACCAGATGAGCTGTGGGAGGATATCAAGGGTATCATCCAAGAAGAGTGCAAACGTTCATTATAAAGACAGAGGAGGAAGAAAAGACCAAGAAGGATGTTAGAAGAAACTCTGAATATTGCACTGGAGTGAAGAGAAGCCAAAGCACAAGGAAGAATTCAAGATGCTAAAAAGCTGAACAGAAGATTTCAAAAGGCAGCGAAGGATGATAAAATAAAATATTACAGTGAAATGTGCAAGGAGCTTGAGACAGAAAATCAAAAGGGCCAAACTCATTCAACATTTCTTAAGTTCAAGGAACTGAAGAACAAATTCAAACCTCGAGTTGCTATATTCAAGGATGCTTTAGGCAGAATATTAAATGATCCAGAAATTATTAAAAGAAGATGGAAAGAATATACCGAGTCACTGTATCGAAAGGATTGGCAGAAACAGAAGATTTTAATGAAACAACATATGAGCAAGAGCCTATGATGATGAAGAAGGTCGGTCCAGCTGCTTTGAAGGAAATAGCAAAAAATAAGGCCTCAGGAAGATGGTATACCAATTGACATATTTCAGCTCACAGATGCTGCCCTGGACGTGCTCACCAACTTGTGCCAGGAAATCTGGAGAACAACCATTTGGCCAACTGACTGGAAGAGATCTATATTTGTTCGCATTCCAAAGAAGGGTGACCCAACAGAGTTGGAAACTTTAGAACAATATCACTAATTTTACATGCAAGCAAGATTCTACTGAAGATTATCCACAAGAGACTGGAACAGCACATCAGCAGAGAACTGCCAGAAGTCCAGGCTGGCTTTAGAAGGGGTGATGGTGCTATGGATATTGTAGCTAATGTCAGATGGACCTTAACTGAAAGCAGGGAGTACCAGAGGAATGTCTATCTGTGTTTTATTTATTATGCAAAGACATTTGACTGTGTGGATCATAACAAACTGTGCCTCACTCAGAGAGGAATGGGAATCCCAGAACACTTGATCGTGCTAAGGCTAAACCTATATTTGGACGAAGAGGCAGTAGTCAGCACAAAGCAAGGAAACATTGCATGGTTCAAAATTGGGAAGGATGTACGTCAATGATGTGTCTTGTCTCCGTACCTCTTCAACCTGTATGCAGAACAGATTATCTGGGAGGCTGGGCTCTATGAGGAGAGATGACACAGACACAATCCTGTTTGCTGAAACCAAGGAGGATCTGAATCGCTTGCAGTCTCCAATATGGATTGAGGCTCAATATCAAGAAGATAAAGATTCTCACCACTGGATCAATTGGCAGCATCAGGATGGATGGTAAAGAGATAGAGATTGTTCACAGCTTTGTCTGCTTGGCTCCACAGTCAACACTTTCTCTGGGTACCAGCAGCCAGGAAATGAAAAGACGTATTTCTATAGGAAAGTCTGCTGTTAGGGACCTCTCCAAAGTGCTGAAGAGCAATGATATCTCTCTGGAGACTAAGATGTGTCTGATACAAGCCATGGTCTTTGCAATCACTTGTTATCCATCAGAGAGTTGGAAAATGGGAGGATATCCACTAGGGAGGATAGAGGAGAATTGATGCCTTTGAGCTTTAGTGCTGGAGAAGAGTATTCAATGTACCATGGACTGCTAAGAAATCAAACAGATTCATCCTGGAAAGAGTTAAACAAGGCTGCTCCTTTGAGGCGAGGATTCTGAGGCTTCGTCTGACATACTTTGGTCATACCGTAAGCAGAGACCGGTCCTTGGAGAAGGACATCATTGTTGGGAGGGTGGAGGGCAGGTGCAGGAGGGGAAGACCCTCTATGAGACAGATTCATTCAGTGACTGGGATAAACGGGATGGTTGTGTCAAGACAGTGCGATTGGCACTGAACAGAGCAGAGTTTAGGGCTGTTCGATATAGGGTGGCTATGAGTCACATGCGACTTGATGGCACACAACAACAACAACAACAACAACAACAACGTGCATAACTGAGAGATCTACAGTTTTATCCTAGGTAAAGTTATAACTATGAGTGCTTTGGCATTGTCTTATAAATGTTTTTCCTGTTAGTGATTTT
>NW_006400315.1:215452-217899 GCF_000299155.1 Elephantulus edwardii
CAGAGCAAAGGCTACATAGTAGAGTGGACCTGGGGGAAGGGATTATAAAACAATAAGAGGACTTTTATTTTACTTTTCTAAGAGGGGAGTGCACTGGGGGTGAGGAGTGGGCGAGGAGAAAATGCAACAATGAATGAATAAATATCCAAAGTCTCTGTAAATTTTCATTGAAATTATTAATAAAAAACTAAAATATTGTCTATCCCCCCTTTTTTTCAGAGTTGATAAAGAAATTTGAAGGTAAGTTTCTTGTCTTTCTCCATTTAAAAAGCCTCACAAGATGGGAATATTTGAGATGAATGTCTTGGGACAATGTTGGCTCTGGGTTTTGTGAATGGACATTTCACTATATTAATTCCCCTCTATTCCTATTTTGTTTATTATTATGTTGTTGTTGTTATTAACCATGGAGTCAGATCCAATAGACATGGGGGGGGGGATTTTCCCTCCTCCTCCAGCAGAGACCCTGGTAGATTCAGACCATGCTACTTCAGGATTGCAGCACAGTTTCTTGCCACTTGACTACCATAGCTCCCTTGTATAGTGTTTTAATGAGAAAGGGCTGTTGGAGTTTTGTCAAAGGCCTTTTCTGCATCATTTAATAGGATCACGTTATTCTTGTGTCTTTCCTTTGTTAATGTGAAAAAAATTTTTTTCTTATGTTGAACCATCCTTGCCTATCAATTATGAATCCCACTTGCTTATAAGTAATTATTTTGTTTCTATATTCTGTTGAATTCTATTAGCTAAGATTTTGTTCAAGATTTTTGTGCCTTTGTTCATGAAGGACATTGGTCTCTAGTTTTCTATTTTGGTAGTTTACTTACCTAACTTTAGTAACAGAGATGTGTTTACTTCCTAGAATGAGTCTGGGAGTATTCCTTCTATTTATATTTCTTAAAATATTTTTTCCGTGAAATATTTTATGTAGAATTAGAGACAACGCTTCACTGAATGCTTGGAAAAATTACTGGTAAAGCCATCTGAGCTTTGCTTTTGTTGAAAGTTTGTTTTGGGTTTGTATTTTTTTTTATGACATGATTATCAATTTCTTTTTTTATTCTCATTCTGCTGCTGCTTTGTTCAGTTTCTTTCTAGTTTCCCGAACTTTCATTAAGAGTGGTGTATTGAAGTCTCCTACTACTGTTTTAATGTTAACTATTTCTGTCTACATGTCTATTAACATTTATGAAGTATATTTTTCCAACTCTATAATTTGGTGCAGATATATATTAAGGGTATACATTTTTGCTCTATTGATATTTTCTTTTCCCTTGTGCTGATTTTTCCCTAAAGTTTATTTTATCAGATATTGTCACTCTGGATTTTTATTTTTTGTTATTATTGTTGCCATTTGCTTGGTATATTTTTCCTATCCTTTGATTGTTAGTTTATCCTTGGCTTTGATTCTTAGATGTTTGTCATGTAGGCAGCATATTGATAGGTTTTACTTTTTTATCCAATCTGCTACTCTTTTTCTATTAATTAGCACATTTAGTCATTCACATTCAGTGTGATTATTGATAAGCTAGGTATTAGAGTGTGTGTGTGTGTGTGTGTGTGTGTGTGTGTGTGTGTGTGGTGTTTATTTTTATCCTTCCATTTTTCTGTGCTGCTCCAGTGTGGGGGACATATTTTAATACTACTTTAAAAAGTAGTCTTGTTTTCACAGATTCCTTCAGTTTTCACTTTCTCAGAATTTGTCCTAATTTGTCCATTACATTTGATGGAGAGTTTTTCTGGACCCAAGATTCTTGGCTAACAATTGTGTTGCTGTTGTTGTTGTTAGTGTTGTTATGTGTCCCTGAGTCACCTGTGACCCATAGAGACCTTATGTACAGCAGCTCTGAAGGCTTACCTGTCATAAGCCAGTCTCACTGATTCTGACACACCAACCTCCTTTAGCCATGTTACTGTATCAATCCAACTCATCCAAGGTTTTCAACTCCTGCGCTGTCCCTCCACCCTTCCAAGCAAGATATCCTTCTCCAAATATCTGTCCCTCCTGGCTATGTGCCCAATTATATTTGAAAGAGAATTATTCTGGGCCCAGGATTCTTGGTTGACAGTTGTTTTCTTTGAGAGTTGTTAATATTACATCAAATGATATTCATTCTCAGATGATTTCAGCTGATAAATTGGCGCTTAATCTTTTGGTTCGCCTTTGAAGATCACTCTTTGTTTTAATCAATCTGTGTTCAAAAGTCTCTCCCTATCTTTAATTTTTTATAATTCGACCATCATATGTATTTGGATGCTTTCCATTTGAAGTCTATCTGCTTTGGTATTCACTCAACTTCTTGAGTGTACATCTTCTCATTTTTCATGATGTCATTGTTGTTGTTATGTACTGCCAAGTCTCCTGTGACTTATAGTGTGACCCCATGTATAAAAGCCATAAACCCTGCTCTATCCTGTGCCAATCTCATTGTCTCTGACACACCTAT
>NW_006400315.1:218949-221141 GCF_000299155.1 Elephantulus edwardii
GCTGATCTTTACACATAGATCTCACCAAATAGATTGCACAAGAATCAGATTGATTCCTTCCATATGTGGAAGAAAATCACAGATGGATTCCTTCCATCTGTGGCAGGAGTCATGGATGGAATCCTTTGGAATCATTGGAGAAGTTCAACATCAGCAGATTGTGTAACAGACCACCCTTTAATGATGTGTAAGTTGAAATTGAGGCTGAATAAAATAAAAACAAGCACATGAGAATCAAAATCAAAATATGATCTTGAGACTAGCCCAACATAATTGTAATATCATTTAAGAACACAACAACATAGAAAGAGTTGGCCTAGTACACTGAAAGTGATGCTACCAAGCCAAAGTTAGGTGATTTTAATCTGTGGCCCTCAAACACAGTTTTAATTGTTCTTGATCAAACATTCTTCAAAGTGGTATAGCACTGTTCTGTCCATTTTCTGTACAGAGGTAACTCATGTTTGCTGTGATGCTGAACACTGTGTCACTGATGTGTCAAATGCGATAATGGTTACCCATGGAGAATAGTGTTTGGTGAAGCTCCTAGATTAAAATAAGCTTGGAAGCAGGAGTGGCATCCACTTCCAAAATAGCTTGCCTTCATGAACCCTATGAACTTGGAGAAACAATGAAAGTTATACAAGTGTTCAGGTCTTTCATTCATAGTGTCACTGTGAGGCGTCTATGACTGGATGACACTTAACAACAACAACAATAACAACAAGAATAGGTTTAAAGCATTGAACACCATTGATTAAGGACAATATGTGTTGCTACATGACATCAAAGATGTCATTGATGAAGAGTGTAAAAGGTTACTACAAATACAGAGGAGAAAGGAAACCAAAAGGAATGGCAGAAGAGACACAGAAAATTACACTGGATCAACAAGAAGCAAAAGAAAAAGCAGAAACTTTGAGGTAAAAGAGTTGAACAGAAGATTTCCAAGGGCATCTTGAGAAGACAAAACAAAGTATTATATTGGAATATTCAGAGACCTAGAAATCGAGAGTAGAAAGGGAAAAACCACTCAGTGTTTCTCAATATGTGAGAACAAAAAAAGGAAAAAGAAAAACCAAAAAACAAACAAACCCAAGCCTCAAATTGCAATACTTAAAGATGCTATGGGAAAAAGTTTGAATGATTCATTCAACAAACATCAAAAGAAGATGGAGAGAATACAGAGAATCACTCTATGAAAATGTTCAACACGGAAATATTTCAGAAAGTACCATACAATCCAGAGACAATGGTAATGGCTGAAGGAATTCAAGTTTCAGTGAAGACTTTGGCAAAAAGATAAGATGCCAGGAATCCATGGAGTACCAATTGACAACTTTCAAATAATATAAGCAGGCCTGGACACATTCCCTCATCAATGCCAGGAAATTTGGACAAGAGATATATGGCTGACTCATAGGAGTACATTCATGTTTGTTCACATCCCTAAAACATGTGATCCAACAAAATATGAAAATTATTTAACAATATCATTAATATCACAGATAAACAAAACACTGCTGAAAATAATTTAAAAGCAGCAAAGAGTACTTAGAGAATTGTCAAAAGTTCAATCTGTACTGAGAAGAGGCATTGGCACCAGGGATATCCCTGCTGATGTCAGTCAGATGAATCTTGGCTAAAAGTAAGAATATCAGAAGAATGTCTGTTTGTGTTTTATTGATTATGAAAAGACATTTTACCATGGGGATCATAAAAATTTATGAATAACATTGAGAAGAATGTGAATCACAGAATACATAATTATGCTTTGTGAAACTTATACTTACACAAAGAAATTTTTGTGCAAACAGAGCAAGGGAACCACTGTATGCTTGTAAACTTTCTCCATATCTATTTAATATGTATGCTGAACAAATAACTTGAGAATCTGGACTCTGAGGAGAGTGTAATATCAGGATTGGAGGAAGACTCATCAATAACCTTTGTTATGCAGATAAGACAACCTTGCTTCTTGAAAGTGAGAACTTGAAGCTCTGTCTGCAGAAGGTTAAACACTGCAGCTTTCAAAACTGACTTATTCACCATTGCAAGAACATGGAAACAGCCCAAATGTCCAACCACAAATGTATGGATTGAGAAATTATGGTATATTCCACAGTGGAATACTATGCAGCACGTAGGGGCAATAACTTTATAAATTATTACCTAACTTGGGAGGGACTGGA
>NW_006400315.1:221770-227405 GCF_000299155.1 Elephantulus edwardii
TGTTGGAGACTGCCAAAAGAATAAGCAGTTATATCTTGGAGAAGGTGCAGCGAGAGTGCTCCTTGAAGGAAGAGATGGTAAAGCTTCATCTTGTATGTTGTTGCTGTTGTTATGTGCCATTGAATTACCAAGTACTTATAACAACCCTATATACAATAGCTCTGAAGTGCTCCTTGGAGGCAAAGATGGTAAACCTTCATCTCATATATTGTTGCTGTTGTTATGTGCCGTTGAGTTACCTGCTAGTTATAAAAACCCTATGTACAATAGCTCTGAACATCGCCCTATCCTGAGCCACTCAGTCTACTGTCTTTGATACACCTACTCTCATTATCCCAGTTACAGTGTTAATCCACCTCGTCTGGGGTCTTCCTCCCCTGCTTGGTCTCTACACCCTTCCAACCATGATGTCTTTCTCCAAGGACTGGTCCTTCCTGACCACATGCCCAAAGTATGTGAAATGCAGCTTCAAAATCTTTGCTTTCCAGGAACAACTTGGTTTCACCCTTTCTAAGACAGATATGTTTGTTCTCTTGACAGTTCATGGCATTTTGAATACTCTTCTCCAGCACAAAAATTTAAAGGGAATGATTCTTCTTCTACTATCCTTAGTCATTGTCCAGCTCTCTGATGCATAGCATGTCATTTTGAAGATCATATCCCAAATCAGGCACATTTTAGTCTCTAGACTGACCTCGTTTTTCTTTAGCCTTTTGGAGATGTTTTTGACAGCAGATTTCCCTATTACAATTTGGTTTTTGATTTCCTGACCCTTGGTACCAACACTGTGGATTGTGGAGCAAAGGAAGCTGAAATTGTTAACAATTTCCATCTCTTCTTCATCTATCATGGCACTGCCAATTGGCCCAGAGGTGAGAATCTTTTTTTTTTTTTCTTGATGTTGAGCTTCAGTCCATCTTGAAGACTACAGTCCTTGACCTTATGCAGCAAATAATTCAGGTCCTCCACAGTTTTGTCAAGCAAGGTTGTGATTTCATCCCTGCCCACCCTACCCCTCTGCTACCACCCCTTGTCTCCTTGGACATCCATAAACATTTTACTAGTTATCATCCTATTTTTAACAATAATGATGTTATTCAGTATTTATTCTTATGAGAGTGAGTTAGTTCACAAAGCATGCTCTTTAATCTCTCCCAAAGTATGCAGTATTGTTGTTCCTGAGTGTGTCACAGTATTCTATTGTGTGAATGTACCACAACTTCTCAATCCTTTCAAATGTCGTCTAACGACATTTGGACTACTTCCATGTTCTTGCAATTGTGAATAACACTGCTATGAACACTGGTGTACAAATCTCTATTTGTATCTCAGTTTTAATTCCCTTGGAGTATATTCCTAGCAGTAGAATAGTTGCATGTTCAAATTTTCGAGGAAATACCCAACTGCCTTCAACAGTAGTTTTACCATTTTACAAGTCCATCAACAGTGTATGAGTGTTCCCATCTCTCCACATTCTCTACAATATTTACTACTTTCGGTCTTGTCTTGCTAAACTTTGCCACTACTATTGGAGTGAGATAATAACTTATGATAGTTCAGATTTGTGTCTCTTTTATTGCCAGTGATTTTAACCATTTCTTCAGGTGTCTGTTGGCCATGTTAATGACTTCTGTGGAAAAAAACAAACAAACAAAAAAACCCAAAAACAAACAAAAAAAAACTTTACATGTCTTTTTCCCATATTGTAAATGGGTTATCAGCCTTTTTGTTCTGGAAGTCCTTTAGTCTTCTGTAAACTTTGCTTATGAGAACCTTGTCTGAGATGGTATTGCTAATTCTTTTTGCCCCCCCCTTTTTTTTTACACTCTATTGGAAACAGATTTTCAGGTACAAAGGGAAAACTTTTCATATATGTTTTTATTAGGCGCCATTGAGTTAAATATCCTTCACAGTGTACTTAAGCATGAGATCCTCCATCAATTAATTGACTTACCTCTGACAACATGACAAAGGTAAGGGAAAAGAAGCTTCACCGCACTTGCCTCTAATGAGCACTCTGGCTGTATTTTCTTGAAGACATATATTTCTTTTGGCTGTCCCTGAGATACTCAATACTTTTCTCAAACACTACAAGTCAAAGGCAACAATTCTTCTGTATTCCTAATTGACTATCCAGATGCATACCAAGTGTTTGAAAAGACCGTGGCTTGAATCAGCTACAATGACATAATTGCTCTTCAGGACATTGAAGAGGACCCTAACAGGAGACTTGCCCAATGCAATAACTCTCCTGAATACTGGTAGCAAAGGGTTTAATTCAGACCCAGTTAAAATGAAACCCTTGACAACTTCAATCTTCCTCCATCTATCATGGCGTTGCCTATTAGTCCAGTGCTGAGGATTTTTGTCTTCTTAATGTCAAGATGCAATCCATATTGAAGGCTGCATTCTTACATATTTGTCAACAAGCACAGCAAATATTCCTCATTTTCAGTGAGTGAGGTTGTGCCATCTTCATAAAGCAACTTGTTTATGAGTCTTCTTCTGATCGTGCTGCCACATTCTTCTTCAGTGTTGAGCTTCTTGACGGATTTGCTTGACAAACAGATTGAATAGTTATGGAGAAAGGGTAAAATCCTGATGGGCACCCTTCTTAATTTTAAACTTTACAGTATTACCTTGCTCAGTTAAGATAACAGTTTCTTAGTCTAGGTATAGATTTCATATGAGCGTAATTAAGTTGTTTTGGTTTTTATTTTTTTTGTATCTTAAAAGAAGATAATTGTCATCTTTCTTTTCCTGTGAAGTAGCTTGTAGGTAAACACTGACCTTACAGTTAGCAGTTGAATACTTTGACCCTGGCTCATCAGGGATCCATGGTACCACTTAATGGGAGAAAATTGTCAGGAATCATATATCCAATAAGAGTTAAGTAGTAAATATATAATTTCCAAAACTTACAACAAAAGTGAACCTAATTAAGTAAAATGTTAAGGACTTCATTGGGTTTTTTCCTAAACATAATAAACAAATATCCTACAAGCATTTACAAAGCTCTCCATGTCATTCAAACTCAAACTGAAAAAAATTAAAAGAACTATTTGAACAACTTTATGCTAATAAATTGTGCCAATTAGATGAAAAGGATCAGTTCTCAGAAAGACAAAAGTTTTTAAAGTGGACTAAATAAAGAAAAATATTAAATTTGAACAGACTTTTATCTGGGTAAAAAAACAAACCCTAACTTAGCAAATAAGAATATTCTTACAAAGAAAAGTCAATTCTAAGAGGATATCATCGTGAATTTTATTGACCATCAAAAAAGTAAAGAAAAAAAAATATAAAATAAAGAAAATAAGTCCTCTACAATGCTTTGAAAACAATGGAATGATGTGAAACACTTCCAAAGACATACTATGAGATAGGTATCCAAACTGGGAAATGACACCAGAAAGTGAAATATAGATTAATGTCCCTAAGTAATATTAATGTAACAAAAATAATAAAGTATTATCCACCTGAATCTAACATCATATATGTGTATAAATGATAATACACACTATGAATATGAACAAATTTTGTTCATTATAAAATAAGGGCTTTTAAAATATAAAATAAGAAAGTTGAATATACTTAATAGAATATTTGATGAAAAATGGAATCATGTTAAAAAAAGGTGACCTACTGGCAAGAGGCTGTGCCACAGTCTTGAAGGTATGCAGTTTGAGGGCACCAAGTGCTCTGCAGGAGAGGATGGGCAGTCATCTACCATGAAAATAACTGCCTCTGAAAACCTGCCAGAGGGTCAGCTTTGAGTTGGTTTTGACAGTAAGGTACACACAATAACAAAAACAAACATACATAGGACATGCATTTATCAACAATCAGAATCCATAAGGTACTTTAAAAAATGTTAAAAGTTTAGAATATCCTCAACATATAAACTCTTGAACAAAACACCCTTAAAAACAAAAGAAAAACTTTCATTGCTATAAATTATGAATTAAAAAAAAATTATGAATTCACTCAAAGCTAGACTGTCCAACAGAATTTCCCCGCTGTAAATCACACACAGAAAGATTTCTCATCTTTAGTTGGACAATGACCAAGGAGGATAGAAGGAGAATTGATGCCTTTGAGCTGTGGTGCTAGAGAAGAGTATTGAATGTACTATGGACTGCTAAGAAAACCAAGAGATTCATCCTGGAAAGGGTTAAACCGCATGGCTCCTTGGAGGCAAGGATTCTGAGGTGCCGTCTAACATACTTTGGACATGTTGTAAGGAGAGACCGTTCCTTGGAGAAAGACATCATGCTTGGGTGGGTGGAGGGACAGAACAGGAGGGGAAGGCCCTCTATGAGGTGGATTGATTCAGTGACTGGGGTAATCAGGATAGGTGTATCAGAGCAGAGTTTAGGGCTGTTGTACACAGGGTCGCTATGAGTCGCAAGCAACTCAACGGCACATAACAACAACAACCACCACAAGCCTGCACCACAGCTAGATTCAAACTTCCTGTTTTGGGACTAACAGCAAAATTCCTTTTCACTATGCCAATAAGGCTCCTTAAAATACATATCTAATTTTATAAAAGCCAATCTTCATAATTAATAGTAAAGGACATAAGACAAATAGATCATGTTCATCTGTTTTCATTAAGGTTATTGTTCTAGAGGTTTTACACAGTGCAAGTATGCAAGGAAATTAAATCAAACGGATCCAAATGTTTTTCCTGCTAGCTAATATGATCTCGTAAATGTTGTATTTGTTGTGGTGGTCCTGAAGTGACCTTGAGTAGTATACAACTCATAGCACTTTATGAACAAAAGATTTAAAACTTGTCCTGTCCTTTGCCAACCACATCATCTTCTTCAGATCTGAGTGCATTGCTACACTGTGTCAACTCATCCCATTGAAGACCTTCTCTTTTGCTGACCTTTGACTTTATCAAATAGTTCTCTTTCCAAGGAATAATGACTCATAGCAACATGACCAAAGCATGTAAGATGAAGCTTTGTTGTCTTTTCCCCTAGAAGCATTCTGGCTGCAATTTTTTCTGAATAAATATCTGGGATTTTGGGGTTTTTTTAGCCGTTCTATGGAATATTCAGTTCTTTTCCCCAACTCCACAACTCAAAGGCACCAATTCCTCTTCTGTCACTCTTTTTTTCATTGTTAGCTCTCACATAGATAGCAAGTGATTGAACAAATCATTGCCTGAATCAGGTGCACCTTAGTCTTCAAACTGACATCATTGCGTTTTAGTATGGAGAGGTCCCTGATACCAGATTTTCCCATTTTAATAAGACTCCTGATATCCTGATTGCTTGTAACAAGCAGGTTGATTATGGATCCCAGCAAGATGGAATCACTGACAACTTCAATTATTTCTCTATCTGCCATATCATTTCTTTTTGGCCTAGTAGTGCATATTTTGTTTTCTTGATGTTCAGATGTATTGAAGACTATAGTTTTGATCTTCTGTAGCAACATTTTAGGTCCTACTGTTAGGTCTTTGCACTAAACGGAAGACCAAGAACACAAGGAAGGCACCAGAGAAAGGAAGAAAGCTAAAGAAGCTTTGTTAAGGGGTCTCCTGGATGGGATTCCTTGTACTGCAGAGAAAGACACAGGCAGAGAGCCAAACCAGAGAATACCACATTCTTTTTTTTTT
>NW_006400315.1:228260-228768 GCF_000299155.1 Elephantulus edwardii
AGAGACACCGTTGCTCTTGAGTACTTTAGAGAGGTCCCTAACAGCAGACTTTCCCATCACAATATGCTTTTTGATTTCCTGACTGCTGGTGCCAAAAGTGTTGACTGTGAAGCCAAGCAAGCTGAAGCTGTGAACAATCTCAATCTCTTCGCCATCCATACTGATGTTGCCAATTGGTCCAGAGGTGAGAATCTTTGTCTTCTTGACATTGAGCCTCAGTCCACACTGAAGGCTGCAGTCCTTGACCCTCCGCAGCAAGTGCATGAGGTCCTCTTCAGTTTCAGCAAGCATGGTTGTGTCACCTGCACAACGCAGACTGTTAATAGATCTTCCACCAATCTTGATGACACAATTCTCCTCATAGAGCCCAGCCTCCTGGATAATCTGCTCTGTATACATGTTGAAAAGGTATAGAAACAGGATGCATCCCTGGCGTACACCCTTCCCAATTTTGAACCATGCAGTGTTACCCTGCTCTGTTCTGACTACTGCCTCTTGGTCCAAGTAT
>NW_006400315.1:230128-234469 GCF_000299155.1 Elephantulus edwardii
AATGTATTTGCAATGAATAAGTCATTGATTGTACAAAATTCAATCATTCTATCTCCAGCTTCATTCCTGTCACCAAGCCCATGTTTTCCAACTACTGATTTTTCTTGTCTGTTCCCAGCTTTTGCATTCCAGTCACCCATTATTATCAATGCATCTTGATAATGAGTGACTGGAATGCAATGTGGAAGGATTACTAGAAGAAAACTCTCCAGGTATCATGAAGAATGAGAGACTAAACAAACAAGAGCTGAGCTGACCCTATATATAATAGACCCAAAGAGAAAACACCAAGGTATATCATAGTCAAGTTCTACATAATCAAAGACAATGAGAAAGAATTCAAAGCAGTATGAAAAAACAAAGAGTAACCTTTGACAAGGAGATGAAATCAATTAAGTGGGGAAATGGCAGCCTTTTTAGCAAATTGTGTTGGCAAAATTGGAAAACTATCTGCAGAAAATTCAAGCAAGATCCACACCTCACTCCATATAAAAAAACCAATTCAAAGTGCATTATGTACCTAGGACTAACCAAAAACTATAAACTTCATTAAGGAAAAGCTTGGAAGAACTCTAAAAGTCCAAATCCACAACATGAACAATATTCCAAGCATACTGGGAAATCTACAACCAGGAGAGGATAAAATAGATGAATGGGACCTTCCAGGAGAGGATAAAATAGATGAATGGGACCTTCTAAGAATTAAATCCCTATGCACATCCAAAAACTTCTCCAACAGGGTTAAAAGGGAAGCCACAGATTGGGAAAAAATATTTGGTAATGACATGTCAGAAAAGGGACTTATATCTAGACTTTACAAAACACTCGAGCACCACAACAAGATAAAGGTAAACAATCCAATTGAAAAATGGGCACAGGTTATGAACACATACTCTACCATGTTAGCAAGAAGATAGTGGAAAGGTATATATCAAACACTGAAAAGTAGAAACTAAGGGAGTTTTTATAAACAAGATCACTGTTGCAGGATATACTAAAGAAAGTATTTTTCACAAAGACACTACAGAAAGAATGATGGATTGGAATAACTGTCAACAAAACAAAAAATAACCCATATATAATACCAATAAACCCTTACCTCTCTATAATTATACTGAATGTGAATGGTTTCAATGTCTCAGACAAGAGAAAGAGCAACAGATTGGGGTAGGGAGGGAACCAAAACCAAGAAAATCTTTACAATATGCTTTCTATAAGAGACAGATTTGAAACAAGTGAAGATAAATAAAGACTAAAAATAAAAGGGTGGGGAAAAACATGTACCTGGCAAATAGCAGTGTGAAAAAAGCAAGAATATAAAGATTATTCTCCAAAGAAAGATTTCAGCATAAAAATCATCACAGAAGTCAAGAAAAGACATTGGGATGCTTAAAGTGTCAATAGCACAAAAAGGATATAGCCATAATAAAAATCTACATACAAAATGACAGTAAGATGCCCTCAAATCAAGTATAACTCATAGCAACCCTATGAACAACAGGTCCAAGCCCCGTCCTATCCTATGCCATCTTCACACTTGGCTGACACACTAGGGCCAATTGCAGCAGTCACCGTGTCTGTTGACCTGGTCAAAGGTCTTCCTCTCCTTTGCTAACTCTTCACCCTTCCAAGCATCATGTCGCTCTCCAAGGAACAGCCTTGACTCATGCCCAAGTATGTGGGGCAAAGCCTCATCATTCTTGCCTCCAAAGAGCACTCTAGTTGCACCCTCTACAAAAAGATGCTCATTCTTTTGGCTGTCCGTCAGATGTTCAATGTTCTCCAACACCACAGCAAAAGGCTTCAATTCTGCTTTTCTCATCTCTATTCATTGTCCAGTTCTCATATGCATAGTAAGCAACTGGAAAGACCATGGCCCAAATCAGAGGCACCTTAGTCCTCGTATGACATTGTTTGTTGTTATTGTTATGTGCCATTGAGTTGCCTGAGACTCATAGCAACCCTATGTACAACAGCCATAAACTCTGCCATCTCCTGTGCCAATCTTATTGTCTCTTACATATCTACCCCTATGACCCCAGTCACTGAATCAATTGATCTCATCGAGGGTCTTCCTCTCCTATGCTGTCCCTCCACCCTCCCAAGCATGATGTCCCTCTCCAAGGACTGGTCCCTTCTTGCAACATGTCCGAAGTATGTCAGACGAAGCTTCAGAATCCTTGTCTCCAGGGACCAGCTTAGTTTCACCTTCTCTAGGACAAAACTGCTTGTTCTCCTAGCACTCCAAGGTATATTCAGTACTCTTCTCCAACACCACAGGTCAAAGGCATCAATTTTCCTTCTGTCATCCCTAGTCATTGTCCAGCTCTCCGATGCATAGCAAGTAATTGCAAAGACCATGGCATGTACAAGGCTCACCTTAGTCTCCAAAATGATATTATTCTTCAAGATTTTGGTTAGATCCCTAACGGCAAACTTTCTCAGTGCAATGTTTCCTCATTTCCTGAGTGTGGAACCAAGGGTATTAGTTGTAGTTCTGTGTAAGATGAAGTTGATGACAGTTTCAAACCCTTCTCAATTCATCATTATGTTGCCTATTGATACAGTGGTAAGAATCTGTGTTTTCTTGACATTGAGATGAAATTCAAATTGAAGGCTGCTTTCCCTAATCCTCTGCAACAAGTACTTTAAGTCACTTTCTGCACGTGAGGTTGTGTCATCTGCATAATGCAGGTTATTGATGATTCTTCCTCCAATCCTCATACCACATTCGTCTTCATACATTCCAGCTTCTCAAATAATTTGCTCAGTATAGAGTTTTGAATAGGTATCAAGAGAAAATACAAACTTGACATATTTCCTTCTTAATTTTAAATCATGCCAGGTTCCCATGCTGGTCCTCGGATAGATTTCACATAAGCACAATTAAGTGCCCTGGGACTCCCATTTTTCTCACTGTCAGCCACAACTTATGATCCACACAGTAAAATGTCTTTGCATAATCAATAAAGCACAAGGAGACATTCTCCTGGTATTTCTTACTTTCATTCAGGATCCATTTGACACCAGCAATGATATTTCAGGTGCCACAACCTCTTCTAAATTATGCTTGAACTTCTGGCAGTTTCCTATCTATGAACTGTTCAAGCCATTTTTTAAATGATCTTCAGTAGTAATTTGCTTGCATGTAATTTTGATAATATTGTTTGATAGTTTCCACATTCTGTTGGATCACCTTTCTTGGGAATAGGAACAAATATGGACTTCTCCCAATCTGTTGGCCAGACAGCTTTCTTCCAATTTTCCTGGCAGACGGGTGAGGGCATCGAAGGCTATTAGTTGAAACAAGTCAATTGGTATCCCATTTTTATTCCTGGGGCCTTATTTTTTGTCAATGCCTTCAATGCAGCTTCCTCTTCCTCCTTTATTACCATTAGCTCCTGTTCATATGATACTTCTGGAAATTTTTCAGTGCCAATCTGTTCTTATTGTTACAGTGATTCTATGAATTTCCTCCATCTTCTTCCCTTCACATTCTTTTAATTAATTTCGATGAAAGTTTACAGAGACTTAGGTTTTCCAGTCATCCGTTGTTGCACTTTTCTCCCTGCCCACCCCCACATCATCCAATTTTCTCTTCTCCTTGAAAAATAAAAGAAAACCTCTTTCATTGTTATGCAATCCCTCCCCCAACGTCCACACCACTGTGCAGCCTTCATTCTGGACTCCTGTCATGACAATAATGTTGTTGTTGTTGTTGTTGTTATGTGCCCTTGAGTCACTTGCGACTCATAGTGACCCAATGTGCAACAGCCCTAAACATTGCTCTGTCCTGTGCCAATCATACTATCTCCGACATGCCCATCCCGATAATGCCAGTTACTGAATCAGTCAGCCTCATAGAGGGCCTTCCCCTCCTCGGCTGTCTCTTCACCCTACGAAGCATGATGTCCCTCTCCAAGGACCATCCCTCCTTACAATATGTCCAAAGTATGTTAGAAAAAGCCTCAGAATCCTTGCATCCAAGGAATGGCCCGGTTTAACCCTTTCCAGGATGAATCTGTTTGTTTTCCTAGCAGTCCATGTTATTCCCAATACTCTTCTCCAGCATCACAGCTCAAAGTCATCAATTCTCCTTCTATGCTCCTTAGTCACTGTCCAACTCTCTGATGCATAACAAGTGATAGCAAAGAACATAGCATATATCAGATGCACCTTAGTCTCCAGAGAGACACCATTGCTCTTCAGTACTTTGGAGAGGTCCCTAACAGCAGACTTTTCCATGGCAATACATCTTTTACTTTCCTGGCTACTGGTGCCAAGAGTGTTGACTGTGGAGCCAAGCAAACTAAAGCTGTGAGCAATCTCAATCTCTTCACC
>NW_006400315.1:234615-235409 GCF_000299155.1 Elephantulus edwardii
GCTTCAGGTCCTCTTCAGTTTCAGCAAGCAGGGTTGTGTCATCTGCATAGCACAGATTTTTGATGAATCTTCCACCAATCCTGACAACACAATTCTCATAGAGCCCAGCCTCCTGGATAATCTATTCTTCATACAAGTTGAAAAGGTATGGAGACAGGACACATCCCTGGCGTACACCCTTCCCAATTTTTAACCATGCAGTGTTTCCTTGCTCTATTCTGATGACTGCCTCTTGGTCCAAGTATAGGTTTCGCAATAGCATGATTAAATGTTCTGGGATTCCCATTCTTCTCAAAGTCAGCCACAGTTCATTATGATCCAAACAGTCAAATGTCTTTTTATAATTAATGAAACACAGATATACATTCCTCTGGTATTCCCTGCTTTCAGATTAGATCCATCTAACATTAGCTACACTGTCCCTAGTACCACAACCACTTCTAAACCCAGCATGGTCTTCTGGCAGTTCTCTACTGATGTGCTGTTCCAGTAGTTTTTGGAAAATCTTCAGCAGAATCTTGCTTGCATGTGAAATCAACTCTATTGTTCTATAGTTTTCACACTCAGTTGGGTCACCCTTCTTTGCAATGGGAACAAATATAGATCTTTTCCAATCAGTTGGCCAAGTGGCTGTTCTCCAGATTTTTTGGCACAATTTGGTTAGCACATCCAGGGCAGCATCTGTTAACTGAAATATGTCAATTGGTATAACATCAATTCCTGGGGCCTTATTTTTTGCTATTTCCTTCGAAGCAGCCTGAACTTCTTCCTTCATCACCATAGGCTCTTGCTCA
>NW_006400315.1:235730-242679 GCF_000299155.1 Elephantulus edwardii
CTGGATGATACCCTTGATATCCTCCCACAACTCGTCTGGTCTTCACTCATTAATGTTCAAGGCCTGAAACCTGTTCCTGAGATGATTCTGAACTTCAGGTGGGATAGACTCATATTTTATTTGCCGTGGATTTGGTTTAATTTTCCTCAGCTTCAGCTTGAACTTGCATATGAGTAGTTGGTGGTCTGTTCCAAAATCAGCTTCTGGCCTAGTTTTCACAGCTGATATAGAGCTTCTGCAGTGGTTCTTTCTGCTGATGTAATCAATCTGATTCCTATGCATATTATCAGGTGGAATCCATGTATATAACCTGCATTTATGTCTCTTAGAAAACGTATTTGCAATGAACAAGTCATTGTGCAAAATTCATTCTCTCTCCAACTACATTTCTGTCACCAAGTCCATATTTTCCAACTACTGAATCTTCTTCTCTCTTCCCAACTTTTGCATTCCAGTCACCCATTATTATCAATGCATCTTTATTGCATGTTCAATCTATCTCCGACTGTAAAAGTTGGTAAAAGGCTTCTATTTCCTCTTCCTTGGCTCTGGTTGTTGGTGCATATATCTGAATGATAGTTGTATTCACTGGCCTTCCTTGTATGTGTATAGATATAATCCTAGGACTGACAATATTGTACTTCAAGATGGATCTAGAAATGGCTTTCTTAACTATGAAAGCAACTCCATTTTTCCTCACATTTTCATCTCCAGAGTAATATATCATATGATTATCTGGCTCAAAATGCCCCATGCCAGTCCATCTCATCTCCCTGATGCCTAGTATGTCAATATTTATGCGTTCCATTTCTTCCTTAACAATATCTAATTTTCCTACATTCATGGTTCTCACATTCTATGTCCCAATCACTAGGGTCTGCTTACAACTTTTCCTCTTCCTTTGTATTTCCATACATGAAAGCTCCACCTCAGTTGTGCTGTTATTCTACATGTGTTCTGTTGTACATAGGGTTTTCACAGGCCTGCTATTTCAGAAGTGGATGGCCAAGCCTTCTTCCTATTCTGTCTTAATCTGAATATTCAGATTTAGAAAAGTATCAGACAGACTAGCATTTTACAGAAAAGTGAAAGATATATCCCTTATTGTGGAGTTAATCATTAGTATCAGTCTTGTCCATGCCTTTGGCACTCATATCTTTACTCACTTATCTCCCTGCTCCACCATCCACCAGGATACCGATCCAGTTCTACCCACTCACTTCAACATTGATCTCCCATTGTCCAGCCCTTGATCTGCTAGCTTATATCTGAAACTTCCTTGGCTTCTGTGATTCCAAACACATCGGCTGCTGATAGTTTCTTATGCTATTACCGGTGTCTCTTAAGTTTAGTGGTAATGTTTCCCGAATGAAGGTGATAGGTCCTGTAGAACTGATATGTAGACAGGTTTTTTTCTTTGTGGCCCTCGGGCCCAAACAGATCCTGCATGGTCCTCAGTTACCTGGGAAGTGGGCGGAGGGTTTCAAGGTCCCTTGGCTGTCCCCCTTCTCCTCCTGTCCAGAATTCTTTCTTTCCCTTCTGCCCGAACTGAGAAATGGATCCCGGGCGGTCCACAGTTACCTGGGAAGTGGGCAGAGGGTTTCAAAGTCCTTTGGCTGTCCCCCTTCTCCACCTATATCCCTTTTAAACAGTTCTCTCTCTCATCTGTTTCAATGCAATATATGTCATTCCTCCCCTCCTTCTCTGTCTTCCCTCAACTCTGATGTCAGTCCCATTTTACAACAGTGGCCCTGTGCAATATTGTCCTTTCATGACTGAGATATTGCACTCAGCATAATGTCTTCCAGGGTCATCCTTTTTGCATAATAATTCATGAGTTCCTTGTTTTTCAATGCTACATAGTACTCCATTGTGTGAATATACCAGAGCTTCTCTATCGATTTGTTTATGGGCACTTGGTTCGTTTCCAGCTTTTTGTTATTGCGGACAAAGCCACAATAAATATGGGTGTGCATATATATTCTTGGGTGGTGGTGATGATTTCTTTAGGGTATATTTCTAGTAGTGGAATTGCTGGGTCAAATGTTATTTCTATTTGTAACTTTTTGAGAAAGAGCCAAACAGCCTTCCATAGTCGTTGCACCATTTTACACTACCACCAACAATGAATAAGGGTTCCAATTTCTCCACAACCTCACCAGCATTTGATGTTTGCTGTTCTGCTAAATTTTGCTATTCCTCCTGGGATGAGATGATATCTTATAGTTGTTTTGATTTGCATCTCTCTTAGATGATCTCCCTTGAACATTTCCTCACCTGTTTGTTTACCATCTGAATGTCTTCTTTTGATGTTTTCTAGGTTATTCACTATTTTTCCTGTAGCATCTTTCAATGTATAAATGTATTTTTCAGTTTTCTCAGTTTGAGAACTCTAGAGTGAGTTTTCCCCTTTATATTCTCTTATTAGAACTCTCTATACATCACATTATGATATTTTGTTTTGTCCTCTTGAGCTGCCCTTTGAAATGATCTGTTCGACTAGTTTAATTCAGAACGTTTTCCCTTTGTTTTAGCCTCTGTTTGTTCCAGTACAATTATTAGAGTCTTTTCTGAAATCCATTTTTGTTTTTCCTTTCTCCACTTTTTTTGTAATGACCTTTTGCTTTCTTCATGGATTATATCCTTGATAATCATCCCACAACTCACCAGGTCTTCAATCATTACTGTTTAATGCCTCAAACCTATTTCTAATATGACTTTGAAATTAAGATAAAGTAGATTGAAGATAGTATCTTGGTTCCCATGGACTTATTTTACATTATTTGACCTCGATTTGCATTTGCATATGAGTATCTGAGGCAATGGGAATATGCATGTGGGAGACAATAATATTGGCAACCGATAAAGCAAGGTTTAGAGCTCTTGTATAGAGAGTTTTTATGAATCGCAAGCTACTCAACTGTCACATCACAACAACAACAATAACAACATTTTGGTGATGTCCCTGAAAGCAGATTGGCCCAACGCAATAAGTTTCCTGATATCTGATTGTTGGTGTCAAGAGTGCTAATTATGGATCCCAGCAAGATGAAATAATAAACAACTTCAATCTTTTCTCCACCTCTCATGATGTTTCTTATTGGCCTAGTGCTGAGTATTTTGTCTTCTTGATGTTCAGATGTAATCCATATTGAAAACTTTTGTTCTTGATTTTCTTTAGCAAGTGTTTTAAGTCCTCCTTAATTTCAAAAAGCACAGTGTGCAATTTTAAGAACACAATATTTTATGAGTCTTCCTCTGATGAAAAAGCTGCCTTCTTCTTCATAATGTCCAGCTTCACATATGATTTTCTTCGCATACAGAATGAACAGATAAAGAAAAAGGACACATCCCTAATGCACATCCTTCCTCATTCAGCAATGCCCTATTCCCTGTAAGGAGATTTCACAATGCAATACATCTCCTGATCTCCTGACTACTGGTACTAGTCTACATATAATGTTGTTTGCTGCATCTTCCAAGTCATAGTGAAGGCAGCAGCACACTGAAGAAGGTGAGTGCTACAGAGAAAAACCCCTCCAGAAGCACGTCAATTGGCCAACTCAAATTTATTATGGGTACAGCAGAATTTAAACTTTTAGTCATATGTGGGCACATTGCCAATACGGAGAGAACATATATCGCAGAAATCATGAGTGTTTCGACTAGTCCCTAGCCTCTGGTAGTCATTTTGGATGCACAGCTTCTCAGGTGTGGCACAACAGCTTTATCAGCAAGGAAGTGTGCTTGGCTCACTTATGTTCACCAAATAGGCCCTCACGCAGCTACAGCTATCACAGAGCCCATTTCCACCTTGTCCATGTTCACCCACAGATGTTGTTGCTTAAGCTGCCTTTGAGTAGAGTATGACTCATAGAAACCACATGAACAACAGATCTGAACTATATTCTATCCTGTACCATCCTCATTATCTCTAAGATGCTTGAGCCATTTGCTCTAGTCTCTGTCTATACATCTCATTCTGAACTTCCTCTCCTCTATAAAGGAATATTCAGTTATGTAAATATTTATTCCCTTGGAAGCCCGGGGATGGTAGTATAAATTGAAACAGATTCAGTAGATTTGATTAGATTCGTTATAATGTTATACTTACAATGCCCTTAAAATCATGTCATTATCAGGACAATGTGAACAAAGAAAGGCAATGAAATCACTACAGCAATGAGTTTCTCATCATGGTACAGTTAAAAGTTACATTATTGAAGAAAATAAAATATTTGCCAAAGAAACCCAAGGCTACTAGTACCTTGTATTACAGAGAACAAATACTTTCCAAGTAGATCCACCAGTACATTTGAAATGTATAGTCTATTTTTCTTTGTTTCAATATATTCCTTAATGGATTTTTAACTCTTTCCCTTCAATATATTTTAATTTTATTTATTTATCTTTTTTCCCAGGGAATATGAATAAAGATAAAGGTATGTTTTCATTTTTACATGAACACAAAGAACATAATTAGAAGAAAATCAGTTTTTGAATGTTGTTGTTGTTAAGTGCCGTTGAATCATAGGCAACTCATAGCAACCCTATGAATGAAAGTCTTCGACACCTGCATAACTTTCATCCTTTCTCCAAGTTCATAGGGTTTCCGAAAACAAGCTATCTACAGAAATGGATGACACTCCTGCTTCCAAGCCTGTTTTAAAGAGGGACTTCCAAACACTGTCCACCATGGGTAACCATTATCATATTTGACTCATCAGTGTCACAGTGCTCAGCTTCACAGCAACCACAAGTTACCTCTGTATGACAAGTGAATACACTAGGACTCCATGACCTAGAAGAATGTTTGTCCACCAACAATTAAAAAGCAGACCTGACGGCCACGGATTAGAGTCAGCCCCCTTTGTCTCAGTAGCATCACTTTTGGTCCACTAGTCCAACTGGTCTCTCTCTATGTTGTTACGTGCCATCGCGTCATAGGCAACTCTTAGCCACCCTATGGACGAAAGTCCTCGACACCTGCATGAGTTTCATCCTTTATCCAGGTTCGTCGTAGGATTTCTGGAGGCAAGCTATTAGGAAAGTGGAATAGTGTTCGAACACAAAGGAACAAAACTAGGAGTACCGTGGTACTGAGTTATGAAAAGAACTTTAAATGAATGAAACTTCTCTTTTTAAATGGTCTCCTGTTTCTTTTTAATGGTTTTTTATCCTTATTTTCCAGAAGAAATGAAATCAGAGTTTTTGAAAGGTGAGTCTTACTTTTATAACCTACTAAGAGTATAATTGACATATCTACACTCCTATACTATGTGAAGTTATAGGTATGAGTGCTTTGGCATTGTCTTATAAATGTTTTTCTACTAGTGATTTTATCTTCTTTCATTTTTTTCTTTACTAAGAAAGTGCATCTGTATTTTTATTTATTATGAAATTCTTACTGTGTACAAAAATAGAAGACAAAAGAAAATGACATTAAAATATAATGCAAAAATGCTTATTATATGTTTGTAAATATATTTATTATATAAGTATATAATTAATTGAACAAACTCTCTCTTTGCTTCCTGAAATGTTTCAGGACTACAGTCTTGGGAGAAATCAAAATCAATTGACATAATCCACAAAAACCTTGTTTTATGCCTTATTTTTGTGAGTAGGAACAGTTGGTTATGTTTTTGGCCTGTCAAAACTATTTTTCTCTCCTAATCCATAAAAAAGAAGAGGGGAAAAAAGTAATGGTGTATAGAAAAAAGTAGTCCAAATGACTAATGGACCACATAAAACTCAGGTTTCATAACTCAGAAACCACTGACAATTTCAATACTTTATCTGTCTTGATGTTTCCTATTGGCCTAGAGCTGAATATTTTGTCTTCTTTATTTTCAGATGTAATCCCTATTGGAAACTGTTCTTGATCTTCCAACACAAGCGTTTTAAGTCCTCCTTACTTACAGCAAGCAATATGTGCCGTTTGTACAACACAATTATTTGATGAATCTGCCTCTATTCCTAAAGCTGCCCTCCTCTCTATATAGTCCAGATTCACAGAAGATTTTCTCAGCATATACACTGAACAGATATAAAGGATACATCCCTGATGCATATCCTTACTGATTCAAGAATGTATCATTCACTATAAGATTTCCCAATGCAACACATCTCCCAATCTCCTGACTACTGGTATCAGTCTACATATGTTGTTGTTGATTTAGTTGTCAATGCATAGAATATGACTTATATAAACCTCATGAAATAACAGACTGAACTCTGTCCTATCCTGTATTATCTCTAACACACTTGAGCCACTTGCTGTACTCGCTGTGTCTATACATCTCATTCTGAGCTTTCTCTCCTCTGTGAAGGAGTATTCAGCAATGTAAAGATTTAATCCCTTGGAAACCCAATGGATGATTAGTATGAATTGAAACTGATTCAGTAGATTTGATGAGATTAGGTATAATGTTATACTTACAATGCCCTTAAAATAATGTCATTATCAGGACAATGTGAACAAAGAAAGGCAATGAACTCTCTAGAGCAATGAGTTTCTTATCATGAGATAGTTAAAAGTTATTTTATTGAGTTAAAATATTTACAAAAAAAATCCCAAGGCTACAAGTATCTTATATTACGTAAAACAAATACTTTCCAACTGCATCCACCAGTCAATTTGAAATTTATATTCTATTTTTGTCTTAATATATTTAATGGATTTTTAACTATTTCCCCTCAATATTTTAAATTTTCTCTTTTTTTCAGGGAATATGAATGAAGATAAAGGTATGTTTTCATTTTTGCATGAGCACAAATAACATAATTAGAAGAAAACTAGTGTTAGAATACATGGGAACAAAATTATGAGTCCATGGTACTGAGTTATGAAAAGAACTTTAAATGAATGAAACTTCTCTTTTTAAATGGTCTCCTGTTTCTTTTTAATGGTTTTTTATCCTTATTTTCCAGAAGAAATGAAATCAGA
>NW_006400315.1:242779-246588 GCF_000299155.1 Elephantulus edwardii
GGATCTAACTGGTATAGTAGGAGATTGCCCCTCTTTCTCTAGGAAAGTATCTGTTGGATTTGAACCATGTACTTCTGGGATTGCAGTGCAGCTTCTTGCCACTAGGCCACGAGAGCTCCCTACATGATAGAATTTTTAAAATTCAGAAATAGAAAAGAACCTAAGAAGAGAACCTGTCCTCAAGAATCAAACAGCTTCAAACATAAGCCTCCAAACTGAACACTTATTCAGGGGCCAACCAATTTTTAAAAACAAAAGCCCACTCACCCCATACTAATTGACTTTAACAAGAAGCTTCCAGCCAATAGCTAATTGTTGACTAAATCCAGGTGAGCAATAAACTTACAATAAATTATTAATAAAATCAAGAATGACCAAACATTTTACACCAGAATTTCATGTAAATCAGTAAAGCTACCCTCTAGAATCCAACTGCTTCAAGCATGAGCCCCAAACTGGAGACTTAGTCAGAGACCAACCAACTTTTGAATAAAAATTAAGCCCACCATAAACTGATTAACTGTCATGAGCCTTAAGCCTTAATTAATTACTTGTCGACACACTACAAAAGTAAATTACAATTTATTGATTCATTAATTAACTAATTCATAGTAATAATTGTAATTTATCAACATTACAATTCACAAATTCATTACAATGTATTGATTCATTAATTCATAGCAAGCATTAAGCAGTTAATTTCAATTTATCTGCATTCCAATTCATAAATTCATCACAACACATTGATTCATCAATTCATAGTCATCAGTTCTAGTAAGCATTAAGCAGTTAATTTCAGTTTACCTACATTGCAATTCATAAATTCATAGTGGACATAGTTTTTAGGATAGTGAGAAACACTCACCCCCTGAAATCCCAAGCTGTCTCTTCCTTTAAGTCTCTCATGGTCATTGGTGTAGATGAGATCCTTGGTTGGTCAGCAGCTTGCAATCATTGGTGACCAGGATCTTCATCTCTGAAAAGAGCCTCTGAGTCTTCAGTTCTAAAAAGAGCTTTTGGGTCTTCAATTCTGAAAAGAGTCTTTGGGTCTTCAGTGTTCAGCTCATTGTGAAGTACTGGGCACAGCCAGAGTTTATGTACGTTGGCTTCCCCACGTTAGAGTATGGTGAGGCAAGTGGAGCATGCTGGGATAAGTTAAATAACAATATGGCTTTGACCAATCATGTTCATCACTAGCTGTGTTTCCTTGGCAACATGGGCAATAGCCTGTCATATTTCCTTATTATAGGTATGCACCTGTTGTGGTCAGTGGGGCCCTAGAGCCAGTAGACGCATGTTTGGACGTAACAAAACTGTTCAGTATATTTTCAAAAATATTCTTAACTTGATTTCTAACATAATATAGCAGATTCTGAACATATTTCTTATTCTTATTTCTAACATATAACATAGCAGATTCATAACATACTTTTTATTCTTATTCCCAACATTTAACATAGCAGATTCCTAACATATTTTCCTTATATTTTCATATTTTGTTCTCTTATCAACATGGGCAATAACAAGTTTAATTTCCTTATCAGGAATTTACACATGCTGAGGTCAGTGGTTTTACAAGCAAGTTATTATCAGTTACATTCCTTTATCAAGGGTTCATACCTATTGTGTTTTGTCAGTAGCCTCTAAGGCCTGTTTAGGCATGATAAACTGTTAGTATAGTTTTCCACAAATATTCTTATTTTGAAACTTAAGCATCAACTGCATCATAGCAAACTTATAGAATTTTCTTACAGCAAATATATTTCATAATATGTCTCATGGCAAATTTACAGCAAACTTATGATATTTAATAATATGTGTTACAGCAAAATGAATATATTTTCTTAAACTTCCTATAACAAATAACTTAAACTAGAAGGTTCCAGCCTGCAGATGATTGTTCACTAAATCAAGGTGACCATCAGTTTACACTTGATTGCTAACAAAACAAAAACAACAAAAACAGTTTATAACCGCTATGTGGAGCAAGAAAACACTGCATTGTTCAAAATTAGAAAGGGTATATGCCAAGGATGTGTACTATCCCCATACCTTTTCAATCTATATGCAGAACAGATTATCTGGGAAGCTGGGCTCTATGAGAAGAAATGGGGCAATAGGATTGAAGAAAGACTCATCAACAATCTGCATTATAGCGATGACACAACCCTGCTGGCTGAAACTAATGAGGATCTGAAGCACTTGCTGCAGAAGGTCCAGAACTGCAGCCTGTAACATAGAAGGGAAGCTCAGTATCAAGAAAATAACGATTCTCACCACTGGGCCAATTGGCAGCAACATGATGGATGGTAAAGAGGTTGAGATTGTTAACAGCTTTATTCTGCTTGTCTCCACAATCAACACTCTCAGCACCAGCAGCCAGGAAATTAAAAGATGTATTGTGATGGGAAAGTCTGTGGTTAGAGACCTCTCTAAAGTACTGAAGAGCAACGATGTCAATCTGGAGAATAAAGTGCACCTGATACAGTCCATGGTCTTTCAGTTATAGGTAACTGATGCATTTGAGCTGTGGTGTTGGAGAGGAGTATTGAATATACCATGAACTGCTAGGAGAACAAACAGGTTCATCCTGGAGAGGGTGAAACCAGTCTGCTCCTTGGAGGCAAGGATTCTGAATCTTTGTGTGACAATCTTTGGACATGTTGCAAGGACAGACCACTCCTTGTAGAGTGACATCATGCTTGGGAGGGTGGATGGTCAGCGTAGGAGAGAGAAAGACTCTCCATGAGATGGATTAATTCAGTGACTGGGGTAATAGGAGTAGGTGTTTTGGAGACACTGAGATTGGCATAGGATAGAGCAGGGTTTAGGTCTGTTGTACAGAGGGTCGCTATGAGTTGAAGGTGACTCAACGACACATAACAACCAGCCTTCAGAATCAGCTTCAGCTTACACATGAGTGTTAACAGAATAAAAAATGCCCAAATAGTTTACACCCAGCTTTCAAGAAAAATTGAGAACAAAGAAAATTAAGTAAGTCAATTCATCTGAAGAAGAGACCTTGAGAAATGGAAGACTACCTCTTGCTCATTGAGAGGAAGACACAATATTGTGAAAATGGCCATACTACCACAGGCAATTTACATGTTCAATGCAATCTCAATACAAATAACAATCTCATTCTTCAATGAGAAGGAAAAGACAATCTCCAGTTTCATCTGGAATGGAAAGAAGCCCTGAATAAGCAAAGAAATCCTTAAAAATAGAAGCAAGGTAGGAGGTAACTTACACCCTTATTTCAAATCTTATTACACTGCTGTGGTGGTCAAAACAGTATGGTACAGGTACAATGATGGACACAAAAATCCATGGACTAGAATTGAGAACCCAGAAATCAACCTATCTTCCTATGGTCAACTGATTTTTGACAGTTGGGTGGGGAAATGACAATCTTTTTAACAAAATGTATTGGCAAAATTGGAAAACTATCTGCAAAAGACTCAACAAGATTCACACATCTCTCCATAAACCAAAACCAAAACCAACTTAAGGTGGATCATGGACCTAGGAGTAAAACCAAGGACTATAATGTTCATTAAAGAAAAGCTTGGAAGGACTCTAGAAGAACTAATCCACAACATAAACAGTCTTTGAAGCATCCTGAAAAATCTATGACCAGAAGAGGATACAATAAATGAATAGGACCTTTTTAGTATCAAATCCCTATATGTTGTTGTTGTTGTTATGTGCCATTGAGTCGTTTCCGACTCATAGCGACCCTATGCACAACAGCTCTAAACCCTGCTCTATCCTGCGCCAACTGCACCGCCTCTGACACACCCATCCCA
>NW_006400315.1:246688-249296 GCF_000299155.1 Elephantulus edwardii
GACGGCACATAACAACAACAACAGTGAATATTTTGTTATTCAGATGTAATCCATGTTTAAGGCTATAGTTCTTGATCTTCTAAAGCAAGAATTTTCACCCTACTAACTTTCATCAAGCAAGGTTGTGTCATATGCATAACACAGATGGTTGATGAGTCTTCCTTTGAATCTAATCCTGTGTTCCTTCTGTACAGTTCAGCTTCATGAATTATTTTTTCAGCAGAAAGATTGAAGAGTTATGGAGAAAGGATAAATCCTTGATCCACATCCTTTCTGATTAAACCATCCAATGTTCCCTATAAGGAAACTTGCTTAGTGCAATACATCTCCTGATTTCCTGACTACTTTTAGCAGTCTACATATGTTGTTGTATTTAGATACCTTCAAGTAGAGTATAACTGACAGAGACTATAAGAATAGATCTGAACTCTGTGCCATCTTCATCGTATCTGACACCCTTGAACCTCTTTCTCTAGTCACTGTGTCTATACAGGTCATTGAGAATCTTCTTCTCTTCTATAAAGGAATGTTCAGTAACCTCGTGTAAAGGTTTATTGTTTTAGAAACCCAGTGGAGGACTATTATGTATTTACAACAAGACTGTGTCAGTGGCTTTGGAATAGATTTTATGTTATAATTATAATACATTTTAAATGGCCTTACATATGGAATTTCTATGTTTAGCTTTTTAAGGATGAGGCAAAATGCCTTCCAGAATGGTTGTACCATTTTACAGTCACACTAACAATGTATAGGAGTTTTTTTCTTGCCACATCCTCTCCAACATTTATTATTTGCTGCCCTGTTAAATTTTGCTACTGTTACTGGAGTGAGATGATACCTCATTGTGGTTTTGATTTGCATATCTTGTTGCCAGTGATTTGCAACACATTCTATATGACCCAGCTATTCCACTTCTTGGAATATATCCTGAGAAAGAGAACTGAGGCACAAATGGAGATTTGTGCACCAGTCTTAACACAGCAGCATTATTCACCATTGCAAGTTCTTGGCAACAGCCCAAATGTCCAACCACAAACCAATAGATTGAAAAATTATGGTACATTCACAGAATGAAATACTACGCAGCAACCAGGAGCAAAGATTTTGTAAATTATTACCTTACTTGGGAGGGGCTGGAGAGCATTATTCTGAGTGAACTAACTCAGTCCAACAAGGATAAATATTGTATAAAACTGTTATTATGAAATGAGAGTAAGGATCCAAGAGGGGTGGGAGAGGGTGGAAGCAGAGGGATGAAGATGTGAAGATGAAGGAGGGGATTACCGTGGGGTTGTACAATTGTATGGTGGAGAGGAGGGAAATGGAAAGAATCTGATTTCAAAAACAAAGTTTTAAGTGCCGTCAAGCTATAGGTGACTCATTGTGAGTGACCCTATGAACAAAAGTCCTCAACGCTTGTGTGACTTTTATCCTTTCTCCAGGTTCATAGGGTTTCTGGAAGCAAGCTATTATGGAAGTGGATGCCACTCTGCTTCCAAGCTTGTTTTAATCGGGGAGCCCACCAAACGCTGTCTACCATGGGTAATCATTTGACATATGACACATCAATGTCCAGTGTTCAGTTTCAGAGGAATGTTGCAGACTGAGGGGAAAGTATTTTTATAATGAATGAGACAGACTACCAGGAATGGCATAGAACAGAGAATGTGAAAAACAGGGGGCCAGCAGTTCCCATGACTGAAGACGTCAAGGCATGCCTCTCTGGGTGTCTATTGAGAATCATAAGGAAGGTAAACAAAGGAAAATCATAAGGGAGTACAAAACATAAAAAAGGGGATCATGGGGAAGTCTTTTGCAGATAAGGCCAGGTACCTCTTTATGCTTATCTCAGGAGGAGGGATTCAAACTAAACAATGCTGACTCTTAGGAAAAGCCTTAGTGCCACAGGATGAATTCAGCTTGTATTAAGTCTCCCCTCATATCCTGATATAGCATTTGGTCTACAATTATTAAATTTGATATTCAGCTTCCCTCACTTCCTCTCTTTTGTTTAAATCATAATTTTGTGGTATCAAGATGAGCATGATTTATTTTCTTCAAGATTCATTCTTGCTTGTTTTTTGTCTTCTTCATCCTTTACTTATAATCAAACAAATATAACCGATTAAGCAACCTAAGTTCACAAAAATACTTCCAAGACTCTCCAATATGATCAGAAAGATTCAAGTTAAAAATTCCTTGCAAGTCTCTTTCTATTATTATATTGCCACAGTCCTTGCCAAAACCAGTTCTGATTCATCTCCTTTGTCAGCTTGCCCTTTGCCATTCCCTGTCACTCCTCACTGAGAGAAATTTCACCCTGATTCATTAGGAAAGGAGGTGCTGCATTCTCTTAGCTACTTCCTGCTGAAAAAGGACACGGTAGGTCTCAGAGTAAAGATCTTCTCTCACTACTCTAAAGGGCCCCTTTGACCAAAGGAAATATGTAGACTAGTGTGGAGATTGATTTTGGAGTTTAGATGCAATGTTATCAATTGTACTTAGGGGGTACAGATTCATATCCTTAGAGATGCATCATTTTAACATGGAACTGTTGCAGCCTAGAAGACACAAATTTAAATAACAAGTTAAAAGTGCATAATAT
>NW_006400315.1:251644-252871 GCF_000299155.1 Elephantulus edwardii
GATATGAAAGACTGGATGTCCCTTTCTTTATCGATGGCATTCGGAACTACCAAAAATAAAGAAAAAGTAGCAAGCTTTCAAATGTAGTCTATTCTTTAAAAGTTTTTACTAATTCAGAGATTTTATTCATATTAAAATTTTTTCAGCAGCAGCTTTTAAATGGCTTTACCTATCTTTACTCTATAACTTATTCTTTGCTTATTTCATCTTCCAAACCAAGATTTTTTCTCTTAAGTTAGCTTCATTCTCTTACTTTTCATATTTCACTGAAATTATCAAATTATATGAGCTCAAAACTATTATTACATTAAACTTAATAAGATAACAAACAAACAACAATACACTTAAACAAACAAATCAACACAAACAGTTACTATTCTTATCAAAGTCCACACTGACCAAAATTCAATGGGAATTTGTTCTATTATGTGCTATTTGAAAATCTCTCATAACAATTATACCAAGTTTTAAAATTTGACTATATATATATATAACACCTACTGGCTTAAACCCATATTGTTACTATACATATTGAAACAATTGCAAATGACTTTTCTCTTACTTTTATCCCTGAGCTCCTAGGTAATTCTTTAAGAGAGAAATATATTGAACTTCAGAGGATGGGATGTCCCCTATGATGCTTTTTTATCAATTCTACCTCTGAATTTTTAATGTTTTTAGAGGGTGGGGTATACTTCCCGTGATTTTTTTTTTCTTTATCTTCCCTTGACTTTGTCCTTCGAGGGGTGAGAGAACCCTCATGAAATTTTTTCTAATTGTATCCTTAACTTCCAAGGAGTAAAGATTCTCTCTTGACCCTGTCTTTAATTTGCCTGAAAGTTTCACTTACCTTGAGCGAATTCCCTTTCGGTTCTTGGTGAGAAAAACCACCATCTTATCCAAAGAAAAACCACCACCTTGTCCCGAGTTCGGGCACCAGAATGTTGCAGACCAAGGGGAAAATATTTTCATAATTATTAATAATGACACAGACTACCAGGAATGATATAGAACAGAGAGTGTAAAACAGGGGGCCAGCAATTCCCATGACTGAAGACGTCAAGGCATGCCTCTCTGGGCCTTTTGCAGATAAGGCCAAGTTCCTCTTTATGCTTATCTTAGAAGGGAGGGATTCAGTTAATACAAACTAGGAACAATGCTGACTCTTATGGAATGCCTTAGTGCCACAGGGTGACTTCAGCTTGTATTAAGCCTCCCCTCATCTCC
>NW_006400315.1:253659-255860 GCF_000299155.1 Elephantulus edwardii
TATAGGATAACATAATCCTACTGCAAAGAATACGGAATACAAGTTGTTTTGTGCCATCAAGTTGATTATGATTCATAGTGAAGAACAGGTATAAAAATGGAATTTTCTGCAACTGATCTTCCTATTATGAAATACTTATTTTCCTTCTTGACTTCTAACTTAATTGCCCTTAGAGCCATTTTAACTAGTTCTGTCAAAGAATGAGTACCTGAAACTACACTTTGTAGCTAAGAGAGGAAAGAGTCTGTAAGCAGTTCTCTTTTCCTGCCATTGCTACTTTTCTAGCTGCAAAATGATACTTCCTTCCTCAGCCTGTATTTTTGAAGGTGTGAGGCACAGAGCCCTGTCAATCCAAGCTGCACACATAGCCCAAGTGAGAAAAAAACTTTTGATGTGGTAAAGTAGGAGTCAGCAAACTACCACCTTCCCTGTCACCAATCCATCTCATCTACTTGTTTAATTATTATATTTGGCTGTTTTCACACTGCAACAATAAATTTTAAGTATTCTCCTCAGAGAACAGTTAGCCTGTTAAATTGAAAATAGTTACTGTCTGACCCTTTATTGAAAAGGTGTTCAGATCCTGCTAGAAAATGATAATACCCCATGTGATCTCAGTGAAGCACCTGGATAGTGTAAATAGTTAACACATTTAGCTAGCTGCTAGACAGAAAGCTTAAGAGTTTGAATCCACCCAGATGCACCGTGGAAGAAAGGTTTGACAAACTACTTTTGAAAAAGAAACCATTCGATATTTTAATGGAGCCCAGTTGTACACTGATACACATAGATCATCATGAATTTGAGTTGGCTCAGAGGCAATTGAGAGGAAAAAAACAGTCTTACATTTCTAGCTATGTGATTCTTTAATAGTTTTTCTCTAATCTAGAATGAAAGGGAACGCTGATGGAATAGATGAGTAATGCTGCTAACTCAAAGGGCATGTGTCTCTAGCACTGTGAGTGCTTGAAGAAGGCTCATGAATGGCTCAAGAAGGAGCGATAAACAAACTCCTCTCATTAAGATCTTCGGTCTCAGGAACCCAATGGAGCGTCATTATGACTCTGAGTGATACTTGAATTGTAAATCCACACAGACGGTGGCCTTTCTTACCATAAATAGGGGGAGAGTCCTGTTTTTATAAAGTTTGCAGAGGAATATAGGTATCTATTTTCTTTGCCACATTAATAAAAGAATAAATAATAATTTAGATATAACTTTCTATATGTATTTAATTATGTTGTTGTTGTTGTTGTTGTTATGTGCTGTCAAGTCAATGTATTGGGGGGAAAAAACCCAAACAAAAAAACATAAAGTATTCAAATTTTGTGAATAAACTGGAATAAAATTAAAATAAGTTTAAAAAAACCACAGTATACATCAATGAAGCAATGAACATAAATGATTGTATAAAACAATGTAGATGAATGAAACTGTATATAAATGATTGTATAAAACACAATGTACATGAATGAAAAAAATAGAAAATAAATAAAGATCTACTGCTCATAAAAAGAACTTATAATGACATAGTGAGCAAGGATAGGCAATGAAATCACTAGAGCATTGAGTTTCTCACCATACTACAATTAAAAATGATATAGTTAAAGAAAATCTAGTTTTAGACAATATAAAACCAATGCTATCAGTACCTTCACATTTTTGTTGTTGTTATGTGCCATCAAGTCGCCTGTGACTCATAGTGACCCTATGTACAACAGTCCTAAACCCTGTTCTGTCCTGTGTCAATCCCACTGTCTCCCACACACCCACCCTGATTACCTCAATCACTGAATCAATCCACCTCATAGAGGGTCTTCCCCTCCTGCCCTGTACCTCCACACTGCCAAGCATGAAGTCTTTCTCCAAGGACCGGTCCCTCCTTGCAACATGTCCAAAGTATGTCAGACAAAACCTCAGAATTCTTGCCTCCAAGGAGCAGCCTGGTTTTACCCTCTCCAGGATAAACCTGTTCATTTTCTTAGCAGTCCATGGTACATTCAATACTCTTCTCCAGCACCACAGTTCAAAGGCATTAACTCTGTTTTTATCCTCACTGGTCATTGTCCAGCTCTCTGATGCATAGAAAGTGATTGCAAAGACCATGGCCTGTATCAGGCTCACTTTAGTCTCCAGGTTGAAAACTTTGCTCTTCAGTACTTTGGAGAGGTCCCTAACAGCAGAGTTTTCCATCGCAATAT
>NW_006400315.1:256905-258758 GCF_000299155.1 Elephantulus edwardii
AATACTTCCTGGATCATTTAATATTCTGCCTTAATTATAGCAACTCAAGGTTTGAATTTGTTTTTCAGTTTCTGGAGCTTAAGAAATGCTGAGCGAGAATGGTCCTTTAGATTTTCTGACTCCACCTCCTTGCACATTTCATTGTAATATTTTACTTTGTCTTACCATGCTGCCTTTTGAAATCTTCTGTTCAGCTCTTTAGTATCTTGAATATCAAGATATCTTCATATTAGGTAGAAGAAATACTGCTCACCTAAGTCTACCAACCAATTTGAAACATACATTCCATTTTTAGTTCAATTTATTCTTTAATAGATATTTTACCAGTTTTCCCTCATCATTTTCTAGTTTTACCAATTCTATTTCATAGTACATGAATGAACAGAATAGTATGTTTTCACCTTCTCACAAGCACAAAGAATAGAATTAGATGATAATCAGTTTTTGAGTTTATGGGAACAAGACTATAGGTACATTAGTGCTGAGTTATGAAAAGAACTTTAATAAATCTTCTTCTCATTTCTAAATGTACTTGTGTTTCTTTTTAATGGATTTTCATCCTTTTTCTTTACAGAGGAAAATAACTCTTGGAATGGAAAAGGTGAGTTGTTTACTTGTATATCCTTCTAAGAAAATAACTGAGAGAACTATGCTCCTAATGATGTGAAGTTATAGCCATGAGTGCCATGACATTATCTTTTGTTTTTCAGGCTAGCAATTATATCTTCTTTAATCTTTTTCTTTACTAGCATATTCCATTTATATTTTTATTTAGTATTGTGTTCTTGTTAATTAGGAAAGTAAAGATAAAGAATGACTCTACTTAAAATATATTGCAAACAAACATGTTATACATAGGTTTATATAAATAATATAAAGAACACAACTCAGTTTTCTGGCAATAAACATGGCATGTTTTGGGACTACAGTCTTGAGCGTCATTAAGTCAGTTGATATAATTCACAAAGCCTATGTTCTGTGTCTATGTTTATGTTTGTGAGTTTCAATAGAGATGGAAAAGTTTTTTGAGCAGTGGCTAGGATGCAACTATTGGTGTCTCCTAGTCCATAAAGAGAAGAGGAAAGAAAAGTAATCATGTATAGAAAAAAACTAGTGCAAATGACTAATGGACCACTTAAAACTCAATTTCTGCAACTCAGAAACCAGGAGAACTAGACAGTACACAGCTACCATCACTGACCACTTTCAAAGGGATCACAGTAGGACAACCTGCATAGCATGGAACAATGTGAACTTAAATGCAAAAAAGTAGAAACCACAGTCTTGCTTGACCAAAAAAGTAATCTCCAGTAACTATGGCTCTTAGTCATTCTTTCAACCTGGAATAATTTTAATCAAATAATGGAAAAATTTATAAATTGACCAACAGCAGGGAGGCACTCACTCTTTAAAATAACCAACCATATAAGGTTCCAAAGAACAGCTTTTGACCAAGAATAGAAATCAGAAGGCAAGAAAGGATAGGTTAGTAGAGTTAATTGAAATAAAAGTTTCGAAGGAGGAAGTTAGGAAAGTGATATTAAACATAGCAGGAAACAACAAATGTTGGCAAGGTTGTGGGAGACTGGAACCTTTATTCACTGTTGGTGGGAGTGTAAAATGGTGCAAACACTATGAAAGGCTGTATGGCGTTTTTTCAAAAAGTTGGAAATAGAAATAGAATTTGACTCAACAATTCTACTACTGTGAATACAGACTTAAAGAAACTGTAACTGCCACCCAAGAAGAGATATGCACTCTCATGTTTAATGTGACTTTGTTCACAATAGCAAAGAGTTGGAAACAGCCCAAGTACCCATTAACAAATTAATGGATTGAATAGCTGTGGTATA
>NW_006400315.1:262653-263795 GCF_000299155.1 Elephantulus edwardii
ATTTTAATGTCTCCAGATTGAGAAATTATGGCATATTCACACAATGGAATATTATGCAGAATGCAGGAGCAATGATTTTGTAAACTTCTACCTAACTTTGGAGAGAATAGAGAACATTATAGCGAGTGAACTAACTCAGTCCCATAATGAAAAATACTGTATAAAACCATTATTGTAGGATGAGTATGAGGATTTAACAAGGCAGAAGGTGGAAGCAGAGATTGGGGGTGTGCAGATAGTGAGGACTAATCATCGGTCACACAAGTTGATGAGTGGGGGAAATGGGAAGGATCTGTTATGAGAAACAATGTACTAGAATTTAGTAAATAAACTAGTATTGAAAAAAAGACATAACTGTTTTTTTTTTCTTTCGATGATCTACGGGATATTCAATTCTCAGTACTCTTCTCTAACACCTCAGCTCAAAGGCATTGTATTCCTGTCATCTTTTGTCTAGATTTGTATCAAGTGATTGAAAAGACCATGAATTGGGTACATCTTAGTCATTATACTGTAATCATTGATTTTCATTAATAGAGATCCCTGACAGTACAGTTGTCTAATGCAATAAGTCTCCTGATCTCTTGTCTGTTGATACTAGACCAAATGTTGTTGTTATGTGTCTTAGAAGACAGTACAACTCATTGTGACCCTATGAACAACAGACCTGAATCTTATTCTCTCCTATGCCATCCTTATCATCTCTTATACATGTGAGTACACTGTTGTAATCACTATGTCAATTCATCTAGTTTGGAGTGTTCCTCTTTCACTAATCCTTCACCTTTTCAAGATGATATAATTTTCCAAGGAATATTCACTCTTATCAACATGCCCAAACTATAAGATAGAAAGCTTGGCCACCTTTGCCTCTAAGTATTAGCCCGCTGGCCTACTGACTAGAAAAGTTCAATATTTGTTCCCATTCCAAAGAAAGGTGACCCAACAGAGTGTGGAAATTATTGAACAATATCATTAATATCACATGCAAGCAAATGTTTGGAACATTATGTCAACAGAGAACTGTCAGATGTGAAGGCTGCATTTAGAAGAGGTCATGGTACTAGGGATATTATAGCTAATGTTGCATGGATCTTGGCAGAAAACAGAGAATACAAGAAGAACGTCTATCTGTGCTTCAT
>NW_006400315.1:264313-266432 GCF_000299155.1 Elephantulus edwardii
AAGGAAACAAAGATTCTCACCACTGGGCTGATTGGCAGCATTAGTATGGATGGTAAATGGATTGAGATAGTTAACAATTTTAGTTTGCTTGGCTCCACAATCAACACTCTTGGTAACAGCAGCCAGGAAATCAAGAGAAAAATTGAATTGGGAAAGTCAGCTGTGAGGGACCTCAAGAGTACTGAAGAACAATGACGTCAGGCTGGAGAATAAGGTGCGCCTGATCCGGGCTATATAGTCTTTGCAATTATGTGCTATGCATCAGAGAGTTGGGCAAATAATAGGGATGATAGAAAGAGAATTGATGCCTTTGAGCTGTGGTACTGTAGAAGAGTGTTGACTATACCATGGACTGCTAGAAGAATGAACAGGTTTGTCCTAGAGAGGGTGAAGCAAGGCTACTCCTTGGAGTCAAGGATTTTGAAGCTTCGTCTAACATACTTTGGACATGTTTCAAGGAGGGACTGGTCCTTGGAGAGGGACATCATGTGTGGCAGAGTGGAGGGGCGGAGAAGGAGAGGAAGACCTTCAATGAGATGGATCGATTCTGTGACTGGAGTGGTAGGAATAAGTGCGTTTGTGATGGCTAGGTTGGCACAAGACAGAACAGCGTTTCGAGCTCTTGTACATAGGGTCGCTAGGAGTAGCAAGTGACTCAATAGCACATAACAACAACAACAGCTGTTGACTTTTTTGGCAATCCATTGGATATTTAATACTATTCTCCAATCTCATAACTCAAAGGCACCAATTCTCCTTCTGTCAACTTTATTCACTGTTCATCTCTCAGATGCATAGCACGTGATTGAAAATACCATGGCCTGAATCAGGTGAATCAACCTTACATCATTGTTCTTCGGTATATTAGAGAGGCCCCGGATATCATATTTACCCAGTGCAATAAGTTCCATGATATCTTGACTGCTAGCATCAAGGGAGACAGGACACATCCCTGGCGTCGGCCCTTCCCAATTTTGAACCATGCAGTGTTTCCTTGCTCTGTTCTGATGACTGCCTCTTGGTCCAAGTATAAGTTTCACATTAGCACGATCAAGTGTTCTGGTATTCCCATTCTTCTCAGAGTCAGCCACAGTTTGTTATGATCCACAAAGTCAAGGACCTTTGCATAATCAATGAAACACAGATAGACATTCCTCTGGTACTCCCAGCTTTTCAACCTGTATGCAGAACAGATTATCCAGGAGATTGGGCTCTATGAGGAGAAATGCGGCCTCAGAATTGGTGGAAGATCCATCAACAATCTGCGTAATGCAGATGACACAACCTTCCTTGCTGAAACTGAGGAGGACCTGAAGCACTTGCTACAGAAGGTCAAAGACTGCAGCCTTCGATATGGATTAAGGAACAATGTCAAGAAGACAAAGATTCGCACCACTGGACCAATTGGTAGCAGCAGGTTGCATGGTGAAGAGATTGAGATTGTCCACAGCTTTAGTCTGTTTGTTTCCACCATCAACACTCCTGGCACCAGCAGCCAGCAAATTAAAAGATGTATTGTGATGGGAAAGTCTGCTTTAGTGACCTCTCTAAAGTACTGAAGAGCAATGGTGTCACTCTGGAGGCTAAGGTGCATCTGATACAGGCCATAGTCTTTGCAATCACTTGTTTGCATATAATCAGAGAGTTAATCAATGACTAAGGAGGATAGGAGAATTGATGCCTTTGAGCAGTGGTGCTGGAAAAGAGTATTGAGGGTACTGGGATACGGGGCTCTATGAGGAGAAATGCAGCATCAGGATTGGTGGAAGATGTATCAACAATCTGCTATATGCAGATGACACAACCTTGCTTGCTGAAACTGAGGAGGACCTGAAGCACTTGCTAGAGGGTCCAAGACTGCAGCCTCCGGTATGGATTAAGGCTCAATATCAAGAAGACAAAGATTCTCACCACTGGGGCAATTGGCAGCATGAGGATGGATGGTGAAGAGACTGAGATTTTTCACAGCTTTAGTTTGCTTGGCTCCACAGTCAACACTCTTGGCACCAGTAGCCAGGAAATTAAAAGACACATTGCCATGGGAAAGTCTGCTGTTAGGGACCTCTCCAAAGAGCAATGCTGTCACTCTGGAGACTAAGGTGCCTCTGATACAGGTCAT
>NW_006400315.1:266997-268053 GCF_000299155.1 Elephantulus edwardii
GAATTTTCCTTTGATATTGATGCTGCCTTCTTCTTCATACAATCCAGCTTCATGAATTATTTGCTCAGCATACAGATTGAATAGGTATGGGTAAAGGATGCATTCCAAATGCAAACCCTTTCTAATCTTAAACCATTCAGTGTTCTCTGACGGAAGACTTTTCTAGTGCAAGACATCTCCTGATATCTTGACTGCTGGTATCCATATAAATATAAGGTTGCTTTTATTCTTGTTAATTCCCTTCAAGTCCTGTAGAACTCAGAGTGACCCTAAGAACAGTCGATCTGAACCAAATCCAATCTGGTGCCCTCCTTATTATTTCTGACACACTTTAAATCCTTTGCTACAAGTCTCTGTCTCTATCCATCTGGCTGAGGGTCTTTCTTTTGTAAAGTAGTACTCAGTATTCTTCTATAAAGGTTTATTGCTTCAGAAACCCAATGGAAGGTTAGTATGAATTGAAATCATTACTACATCAATGAATTTGCATTGTGTTTTGATAAATATTATACTTACAATGCATTTATAATGACAATGTGAACAAGGATAAGCAAAGAAATCACCAGAGCAATGCGTTTCTTATTATGATCCAATTACAAGAGATAGAACTGAAGAAACCTAGTTTTAGGCAATATAAACCCAAGGCTATGAATACCTTCTTATTGTTCTTTTTTTGCTAGCACCAATAAGTTCAGTAGGACCCAAAATGATTCTACGAACAATAGAATTAACCCTGTCCTATCCTATGCCATCCTCACAATAAATTTAAAATGTTGCTCTTTTTAGTTTATTTCAATTTATTCTTTAGTATTTTTTAGCTATTTCCTCTCTTTTTTTTTCTAATTTTATCTATTTTTTTTCAGAGATCATGAATGAAGAGAATGGTATGTTTTCATCTTTGCATGAGTACAAAGAATAGAACCAGAAGAGAATCAGTGCTTGAATATACAGGAATAATTCTCCTGGTACTTTAGTACTGAGTTATGAAAAAAAATTTGAGTTAATACTTCTTCTCTTCATATCTAAATGTAAAGTTTCTTTATAATCAATTTTCAT
>NW_006400315.1:271203-272394 GCF_000299155.1 Elephantulus edwardii
AAAAAAAATGTGATCCTACAGAGAGTGAAAATATTCAAACAATAAGACTAATATCACACTGGCAAAATCCTGCTGAAGATTATCCCAAAATGACTGGAACAATACATTAACAGAGAACTACCAGAGATACAAATTGGATTTGGAAGAGGCCATAGCATTAGAGACATTATCACCAATGTCAGATGGATGTTGGCCCAAAGCAAAGAGTACCAGAGAAATGTCTATCTGTGCTTCATTGACTATGCAAAGGCACTTGATGGCATGGATCACAAAAATGTGGCTAATCTTGAGGAGAATGAGAATCTGAGAACACTTGATTGTGCCCATCTGAAACCTATCCATGGACTAGGAGACAGTCATCAGAATAAAACAAGGAAATACTGCATGCTTTAAAATTAGGAAAGGAGTGCATCAGGAATGTGTACTATCTCCATACCTTTTCAATCTATAAGCAGAACATACCATTCAGAAGATGGAGTTTATGAGGAGGAGTGTAGTAAAAGGATTGGAGAAAGACTCATTAGCAACCTGTGCTATGCAGATGACTTTGCTTCTATAACTGAGGAGGACGTGAAGCATTTGCAGCACAAGTTCAAGGACTGTAATCTTCAATATGGACTGAAGCTAAACATTAAGAAGATAAAGATGCTCACCACTGCACCAAATGACAACACCAGGACGAATGGAGAAGAGATTGAGGTTGTTAAAAATTTCAGCCTGCTGTTGGCACTCAAAAGATGAGTTGCCCCATCAACAATTGAATGGATAGAGAAGCTGTGGTATATTCACACAATGGAATACTATGCTGCATTGAAAAACAAAGAACTCACGCAATATTATTCAAAATGGGTGACTCTGGAGACCATTATGCTGAGTGAAGCATCTCAGTCATGAAGGACAAATATTGCATGGTGCCACTGTTGTAAAACAGGACTGACCTTGGGGTTGGGAAGAGTCTGAGAAAGATGGGTTCAATAATATATACTGCATTGAAACAGATGAGGGAGAAAACTGTTTAACAGGGATAGGTGATTAGGTATTTTTGTCATGACAGGAGTCTAGAGTGAAGGCTACATGGTGGAGTGGACCTGGGGGAGAGATTGTAAAACAATGAAAGAATTTTTCTTTTACTTTTCCAAGAGGGTGGTGTACTGGGGGGAGAAGGATGGGAGGGGAAAATAGTGCAACAAT
>NW_006400315.1:272605-273844 GCF_000299155.1 Elephantulus edwardii
TGCCCAAAGTGCTAAAGAGCAATGATGTCAGTGTAGCGAGTAAGGTGCACTTGATCTAGGTCATGGTCTTTGCAATTACTTATGCATCAGAGAGCTGGACAATGACAGAAGAAGAATTGATGCTTTGAGCTGTGGTGCTGGAAAATAGTATTGAACATGCCATGGGCAGCCAGGAGAACCTATAGATGTGTCTTGGAGAGAGTGAAACCAATTTTCTTCTTGGAGGCAAGGATTTTAAAGCTCTATCTCACATACTTTGGGCACATGGCTAGGCTGGACCAGCCATTGTAGAAGGCCATCATGCTTGGAGAAGTGGAGAGAAAGCAGAGCAGAAGACCCCAAATGATGTGAATTGACATGATAACTGGAGCGAAGGATTCACTGTGTCAGAGTCAGTGAGACTGGCTTAGGATAGGGCAGGGTTCAGAGCTATTGTACATATGGTTACTATGAGTTGCAAGTGACTAGACAGCAACATCGCATCAACAACAACAGTGGTAAGAAACTGGCTGCAATCCCAAATGCATGTAATTTGAATCTACCAGCTGTTTCATGTGAGAAGAATGGGCAATCTTGTTCCATGCAATTAATGACCTCTGAAACCCACTGGAGCGTCAGCTATGCGTCAGTATTGACTATACGGCAAACGAAAACAGTCCATAACAGAAGAGGGGAGAAAAATAATGGTGTATAGAAAAACTAGTCCAGATTACTAATGGACCATGTAACCCTCAATTTTCACAACTTAGAATTCAGAACTTGATAGTGCACAGCTACTACCACTGATCAGTCTCAAAGGGGTTACAATTGAAGATCTGGAACAGAGCATGGGAAAATGTGGACTTAAACTCAAAAACAGAAAAGGATAGGCTTACTTGGCCAACAAGGACTGGTGGAATCTCCAGGAACAATGGCTCTTAGTCACTCTTCCAAACTGGAACAACTTTAATCAAACAATAGAAGGGTTTATAAAGTGAACAAGAATACCAGGGAGGCATTTACTCTCTAAATAACAAACCTTTTAAAGTAAAAAAAGCAACATTTACCCAAGGATAGATCTCAGAAGGCAAGAAAGAGTGGGTTTGTAGCACTAATTAAAGAAAAAGTTTCTGGGAAAGAAATGAAAAGAATGAGATTATATTGTGGGTATTGTACTTAACTATGCAAAACAAAATATATGTGAATTGGTGAATGAAAAACCAAATTATATTGTAAATTTTGGCTCAAATAATAAAAAAG
>NW_006400315.1:276426-277478 GCF_000299155.1 Elephantulus edwardii
AAGAAAAAGTTTCTGGGAAAGAAATGAAAAGAATGAGATTATATTGTGGGTATTGTACTTAACTATGCAAAACAAAATATATGTGAATTGGTGAATGAAAAACCAAATTATATTGTAAATTTTGGCTCAAATAATAAAAAAGAATGATATTTTATACCAATGCACATTTAACTTTCTGGAAATCTACTTTTTATGATAACAGTTTATATGAACCTACATCTCTTCATACATAAATTGCTAATATAATTTCTTACATAAAATAATTTATGCTATAAATTCATTATTTTTCTTTTTGTTATGTGCCATCAAACTGCTTGCTACTCATAGTTATCCTATGTACATGAACCCTAAACCTTGCTCTATTCTGTGCCAACCTCATTGTCTCCACCTACTCCCACTACCCCAATCACTGAATCAATTCATCTCACAGAGGGTCTTCCTCTTCTCCACTCCCCCAAACATGATGTCCCTCTCCAGGGACTGGTCCCTCCTTGCAACATGCCCAAAGTATTTCAGACGAAGCTTCAGAATCCTTGCCTCCAAAGAGCAGCCTTGCTTCACCCTCTCCAGGAAAAACCTGTTTATTCTTCTAGCAGTCCATGGTATATTCAACACTCTTCTACAGTACCACAGCTCAAAGGCATCAGTTCTCATTCTATCATCTGTAGTCACTGTCCAGGTCTCTGATGCATAGCACACAATTGCAAAAATTATAGCCCGGATCAGGCTATAGCCTGACATAGTCTTCAGCCCAACATAGCATTGGTCTTCAGTACTCTGGAGAGGTCCCTGACAACTGACTTTCCCAGTGTAATTCATCTCTTGATTTCCTGGCAGCTGGTTCCAAGAGTGTTAACTGTCGAGCCAAGCAAACTACAACTGTTAACTATCTCAATCTCTTCACCATCCATACTAATGCTGTCAATTGGCCCAGTGGTGAAAATCTTTGTTTTCTTGACATTGAGCTTCAATCTGTATTAAAAGCTCCAGTCCTTGACATTCTGCAGAAAGCACTTCAGGTCCTCCTCAGTTTCAGCAAGCAGGGTTGTGTC
>NW_006400316.1:0-947 GCF_000299155.1 Elephantulus edwardii
GCCCTTGGCCAGTCCCAAAGTTCAGAGCTGGCGGGGGTGGAGGGCGAGCCAGGTCGGGGGGTCTGGAACAAAGCGATACCTGTAAATGGGGGTCGTGGGTCAGAGCTTCAGGGGTGTGTCCCAATTCCAGTCAACTCCCACTGTGCACTACGTCTGCGCACGGACCTTGGCCATTCCCAAAGTTCAGAGCTGGCTAGGGTGGCGCGCGAGCCGGAACGCTTGGAGCTATGCGATCCCTAAAGATGGGGGTCGTGTGTCAGAGCTGCAGGGGTGTGTCCCGATTCAAGTCCACTCCCACCGTTCACTTGGTCTGCACACAGCCCTTGGCCATTCCCAAAGATCAGAGCTGGTATGGGGGTGCGGGCGCGAGCCGCATCCGGGGGAATCAATGCAATACCTGAAGATGGGGGTTGTGGGTCAGAGCTGCAGGTGTGTGTCTCGATTCAAGTCTACTCCCACCGTCCACTGCATCTGCGCACAGCCCTTGGCCAGTCACAAAGTTCAGAGCTGGCGGGGGGGAGGGCGCGAGCTGGGTCGGGGGGAGGAATTCAATACCTCATGTTGGGGTTCATGGGTCTGAGCTGCAAGGGTGTTCTCCGATTCAAGTCTACTCCCACCGTCCACTGATCTATGCACAGCCCTTGGACAGTCCCAAAGTTCAGAGCTGGCAGCGGGGGCGCGAGCCCTGTCATGGGGGAGCAATGTGATACCTGAAGATGGGGGTCTACCTGAAGATGGGAGTCGTGGGTCAGAGCTGCAGGGGTGTGTCCCGATTCACGTCCACTCCCACCTTCCACTGCATCTGCGTACGGCCCTTGGCCAGTCCCAAATTTCAGAGCTGGCAGGCAGGGACACGATTCGGGTCCCGGGGGAGCAATGCGATACCTGAAGATGGGGGTCATGGGTCAGAGCTGCAGCGGTGTGTCTCGATTCAAGTCCACTCCCAC
>NW_006400316.1:2115-3244 GCF_000299155.1 Elephantulus edwardii
TGTGTCATGATTCAAGTCCACTCCCACCGTCCACTGCGTCTGCGCATGGCCCTTGGCCCATCCCAAATTTTAGAGCTGGCAGGGGGGGTATGAGCTGGGTTGGGGTGGAGCAATGCGATACCTGAAGGTGGGAGTCATGGGTCAGAGCTGCAGGGATGTGTCCTGATTCAAGCCCACTCCGACTGTCCACTGCGTCTGCGCACGGCCCTTGGCCAGTCCCAAAGTTCAGAGCTGGCAGTAGGGGCGCGAGCTGGGTCGTGGGGGATCAATGCGATGCCTGAAGTTGGGGGACTACCTGAAGATGGGGGTCGTGGGTCACAGTTGCAGGGGTGTGTCCCGATTCACGTCCATTCCCACCGTCCACTGCGCCTTCGCATGGCCCTTGGCCAGTCCCAAAGTTGAGAGCTGGCAGGCGGGGGCGCGAATCGGGTCCCGCGTGAGCAATGCGATACCTTAAGATGGGGGTCGTGGATTAGAGCTGCAGTGGTTTGTCCCAGTTCAAGTCCACTCCCACCGTCCACTGCGTTGGCTCATGGCCCTTGGCCAGTACCAAAATTCAGAGCTGGCAGGGAGGGGGCGCGAGCTGGGTCGGGGGGGAGCAATGCAATACCTGAATATGGGGATTGTGGGTCAGACCTGCAGGGGTGTGTCCAGATTCAAGTGCACTCCCACCATCCACTACGTCTGCACATGGCCCTTGGCCAGTCCCAACGTTCAGAGCTGGCAGTGGATGGCGCGAGCCGGGTTGGTGGGGAGCAATGCAATACTTGAAATGGGGGTTGTGGGTCAGAGATGCAGGGATGTGTCCAGATTCAAGTCCACTCCGACCGTCCACTGCATCTGCGCACGGCCCTTGACCAGTCCCAAAGTTCAGAGCTGGCGGGGGTTGCCAGTGAGCCGGGTCGGGGGTGAGCAATGCGATACCTGAAGATGGGGGTCATGGGTCAGAGGTGCTGGGGTGTGCTGCGATTGAAGTCCACTCACACCGTCCACTGCACCTGTGCACGGCCTTTGGCCAGTCCCAAAGTTCAGAGCTGGCAGGGGCGGGGTGGGCGCGAGCCAGTTTGAGGGGGAGCAATGCGATACCTGAAGATGGGGGTCGTGGGTCAGAGCTGAAGGGGTGTGTCCA
>NW_006400316.1:5801-6897 GCF_000299155.1 Elephantulus edwardii
GGGTGTGGCACATGAGTTGGCTAGGGAGGGATCAATGTGATACTTGAAGATGGGGGTCCTGGGTCAGAGCTGAAGGGGTGTGTCCCGATTCAAGTCCACTCCCACCGTCCAATGCGTCTGCGCACAGCCCTTGGCCAGTCCCAAAGTTCAAAGCTTGCGGGGGAGGGGGGGGCGAGAGCCGGGTCCGAGGGGAGCACTGCAATACCTGAAGTTGGGGGTCGTGGGTCAGAGCTCCAGGGGTGTGTCCTGATTTCAAGTTCACTCCCACTGTCCACTGCGTCTGCACACTGCCCTTGTCCAGTCCCAAAGTTCAGAGCTGGCAGGAGTGGCAGGCGAGCCGGGTCGGGGGGTCTGGAGCAACGCGATACCTGAAAATGGGGGTCGTGGGTCAGAGCTACAGGGGTGTGTCCCAATTCCAGTCAACTCCCACCGTGTACTACGTCTGCGCAAGGCCCTTGGCCAGTACCAAAGTTCAGAGCTGGCACGGGGGGTGGGGGGACGCGAGCCGCATCCGGGGGAATCAATGCGATTCCTGAAGATGGGGGTTGTGGGTCAGAGCTGCAGGTGTGTGTCCCGATTCAAGTCCACTCCCACTGTCCACTGTATCTGCGCAGGGCCCTTGGCCAGTCCCAAATTTCAGAGCTGGCGGGGGGCGGGGAGCGCGAGCCGGGTCGGGGGGAGGAATTCAATACCTCATGTTGGGGTTCGCGGGCCTGAGGTGCAGGGGTGCGCCCTGATTCAAGTCTACTCCCACCGTCGACTGCATCTGCATACGGCCCTTGGCCAGTACCAAAGTTCAGAGCTGGCACGGGAGGGCGCGAACTGCGTCCAGTGGGAGCAACGCGATACATGAATATGGGGGTCGTGGTTCAGAGCTGCAGGGGTGTGTCCAGATTTAAGTTCACTCTCACCATCCACTGCGTCTGCGCATAGCCCTTGGCCAGTGCTAAAGTTCAGAGCTGGGGGGTGTGGCCCGCGAGGTGGATCGGGGGGAGCAATGCGATACCTGAAGATGGGGGTCGTGGGTCAGAGCTGCAGTGGTGTGTCTCGATTCAAGTCCACTCCCACTCTCCACTGCGTCTTCGCACGGCCCTTG
>NW_006400316.1:7642-8797 GCF_000299155.1 Elephantulus edwardii
GGAGCAATGCGATACCTGAAGATGGGGGTCTTGGATTAGAGCTGCAGTGGTTTGTTCCGATTCAAGACCACTACCACCGTCCACTGCGTCGGCGCACGGCCCTTGGCCAGTACCAAAGTTCAGAGCTGGCGGGGCGGGCCCGAGCTGGGCCGGGGTGTGGGAGCAATGCCATACCTGAATATGGGGGTCGTGGGTCAGAGCTGCAGTGGTATGTCTCGATTAAAGTCCACTCCCACCGTCCACTGCATCTGCGCATGGCCCTTGGCCAGTGCCAAAGTTCAGAGTTGGCAGGGGTGGCGCGAGTCGTGTCGGGGGGGACCAATGCGATACCTGAAGTTGGAGGTTTTGGGTCAGAGCTGCAGTGGTGTGTGTCCAGATTTAAGTCCACTCCCACCGTACACTGTGTCTGCGCATGGCCCTTGGCCAGTCCCAAAGTTCAGAGCTGGAAGGGGTGGCGTGAGCCGTGTCGGGGAGGGGGGCGGGGAGAGCAATGATTTACCTGAAAATGGGGGTCATGGGTCACAAATGCAGGGTTGTGTCCCGATTCAAGTCCACTCCCACCGTCCACTGTATCTGCGCACCGCCCTTGGCCCGTCCGAAAGAGCAGAGCTGGCAAGGGGGGGCACGAGCCGGGTCGGGGTCGGGCAATGTGATACCTGAAGATGGGGGTCGTCGGTCAGAGCTGCAGGGGTGTGTTCCGATTCAAGTCCACTCACACCGTCCACTGCATCTGTGTACGGCCCTTGGCCAGTACCAAAGTTCAGAGCTGGCACGGGAGGGCACGAACCACGTCCCAGGGGAGCAATGCCATACCTGAAGATGGGGGTCGTGGGTCAGAGCTGCAGGGGTTTGTCCCGATTAAAGTCCACTCCCACTGTCCACTGTGTTTGCGCACAGCCCTTGGCCTGTCCCAAAGTTCAGAGCTAGCAGCGGGGCCGCGAGCCGGGTCGTGGGGGACAATGCGATACCTGAAGATGGGCGTCTACCTGAAGATGGGGGTCGTGGGTCAGAGCTGCAGGCGTGTGTCCCGATTCACGTCCACTCCCAACGTCCACTGCGCCTGCACATGGCCCTTGTCCAGTCCCAAAGTTCAGAGCTGGCAAGCGGGGGTGCGAGTCGGGTCCCAGGGGAACAATGCGATACCTGAAGATGGGG
>NW_006400316.1:9192-9667 GCF_000299155.1 Elephantulus edwardii
GGGGGTTGCCCGCGAGCCGGGTCGGGGTGGAGCAATGCGATACCTGAAGATGGGTGTCGTGGATTAGAGCTGCAGTTGTTTGTTCCGATTCAAGTCCACTCCCACCGTCCACTGCGTCGGCGCACGGCCCTTGGCCAGTACCAAAGTCCAGAGCTGGCAAGGGGGGGCCCCGAGCTGGGTCGGGGGGGGCGGAGCAATACGATACCTGAATATGGGGGTCGTGGGTCAGAGCTGCAGGGGTGTGTCCAGATTTAAGTTCACTCCCACCATCCACTGCGTCTGCGCATAACCCTTGGCCAGTGCTAAAGTTCAGAGCTGGGGGGTGTGGCCCGCGAGGTGGATCGGCGGGGCCCAATGCGATACCTGAAGTTGGGGGTTGTGGGTCAGAGCTGCAGTGGTGTGTGTCCAGATTTAAGTCCACTCCCACCGTAAACTGTGTCTGCGCACGGCCCTTGGCCAGTCCCAAAGTTCAGAG
>NW_006400316.1:10121-32909 GCF_000299155.1 Elephantulus edwardii
GTCTACCTGAAGATGGGGGTCGTGGGACAGAGATGCAGGCGTGTGTCCCGATTCACGTCCACTCTCAACATCCACTGCGCCTGCACATGGCCCTTGACCAGTCCCAAAGGTCAGAGCTGGCAGGCAGGGGTGCGAATCGGGTCCCGCGGGAGCAATGCGATACCTTAAGATGGGGGTCATGGGTCAGAGCTGAAGGGGTGTGTCCCGATTCAGGTCCACTCCCACTGTCCACTGCATCTGCGTACGGCCCTTGGACAGTGCCAAAGTTCAGAGCTGGCGGGAGGGGGGGGCGCTAGCCGAGTGGGGTGGAGCAATGCGATACCTGCAGATGGGGGTTGTGCCTCAGAGCTGCATGGGTGAGTCCCGATTCAAGTCCACTCCCCCTGTCCACTGCGTCTGCGGAGAGCCCTTGACCAGTCCCAAAGTTCAGAGGTGGTGGGGGTTGCCCGCGAGCCAGGTCGGAGTGGGGCAATGCGATACCTGAAGATGGGGGTCGTGGATTAGAGCTGCAGTGGTTTGTTCCAATTCAAGTCCACTCCCACCGTCCACTGCGTCGGCGCACGGCCCTTGGCCAGTCCCAAAGTTCAGAGCTGGTGGGTGTGGCCCGCGCGTCCGGTGTGTGGGGGGGAGCAATGCGATACCTGAAGATGGTTGTCGTGGGTCAGAGCTGCAGGAGTGTGTCCCGATTCAAGTCCACTCCCACCGTCCACTGCGTCTGCGCACGGCCTTTGGACAGTGCCAAAGTTCAGAGCTGTCAGGGGGTGGGGAGGGAGCCAGGTCCGGGTGGAGCAATGTGATACCTGAAGATGGGGGTTGTGGGTCAGAGCTGTAGGCGTGTGTCCCGATTCAAGTCCACTCCCACCGTCCACTGCATCTGCGCACGGCCCTTGACCAGTCCCAAAGTTCAGAGCTGGCAGGGGTTGCTCGCGTGCCGGGTCGGTGGGGAGCAATGCGATACCTGAATATGGGGGTCGTGGGTCAGAGCTGCAGGGGTGTGTTCCGATTCAGGTCCACTCCCACCAAAAAGGCAATCTCCACTTTCATTTGGAATGGAAAAATGTCCAGAATATGCAAGGCACTCCTTAAAAAGAGAAACAAGGTACGAGGCATCTCACTTTCTGATTTCAAATCCTGCTAAACCACCATGGTGATCATGAGAGTGTGGTACTGGTACAAAGACAGACACATGGATCAATGGAATAGAATCGAGAATCCAGAAATTAGCCCATCTACCTATGGTCAACTGATTTTTGGCCAGGAGATGAAATCAGTTAAGTGGGGAAATGACAGTCTTTTTAACAAATGGTGTTGGCAAAAATGGGAAACTATCTGAAGAAAACTCAAGCAAGATCCACACATCACTCCATATACAAAAACCAATTCAAGGTGGATTATGGACCTAGGACTAAAACCGAGGACTATGAACTTCATAAGAAAAACTTGGAAGAAGACTAGAAGTCCTAATCCACAACATAAACAGTCTTCCAAGTACCCTGGAAAATCTACAACCAGGAGAAGATAAAATAGATGAATGGGACATTCTAAGAATCAGATCCCTATGCACATATAAAATCTTCTCCAATGGGGTAAAAAGGAAAGCCACAGATTGGGAAAGAATATTTGGTAATGACATGTCAGATAAGGAACTTATATCAAGAATTTATAAAGTATTTGAGCACCACAATAAGATAAAGTTTGCCCAATTGAAAAGGTGCCCAATTGAAAAATGGGCACAGGGTATGAACAGATACTTCACTAAAGAAGATATTCAGATGGCAAAAAACACATGAAGACATGTTCAAAATCCCTAGCTCTAAGAGACATCCAAATCAAAACAACCATGAGATATCATCTCACCCCAGTAAGAATAGCAAAATTTAACAGAACAGCAAACATCAAATGCTGGCAAAGTTTTGGAGAAACTGAAACACTTATTCACCGCTGGTGAGAGTGTAAAATGGTGCAACCACTATGGAAGGCTGTATGGTGCTGTCTCAAAAAGTTGCAAATAGATATACCATTTGACTCAGCAGTCCACTACTGGGAATTTACCCTAAAGAACCCATAACTGCTATCCAAGCAGATATATGCACACCAATGTTTATTGTAGCGTTGTACTCAATAGCAAAGAGCTGGAGGCAGCCGAAGTGCCCATCAACAGATGAGTGGATGGAGAACCTCTGGTATATTCACACAGTGGAATACTATGCCACATTGAAAAACAAAGAACTCATGCAATATTATTCAAAATCGATGACCCTGGAGGACATTATTCTGAGTGAAAATCTCGGTCACAAAAGGACAAATAATGCATAGGGCACTGTTGTAAAACGGGACTGACATCAGGGTTGAGAGAAGACAGAAAAAGAGGGGAGGAATGATACATATTACACTGAAACAGATGCGGGAGAAATCTGTTTAAAATGGATGTATGAATCGGTATTCTTGTCATTACAGAAGTCCAGAGTGAAGGCTGCATAGTAGAGTGGACTTGGGAGGATAGATTGCAAAACAACGAGAGAGTTGTTCTTTTTCTTTTCAAGGAGAAGAGTTATTTGTGGAGGAGGGATTAGGCAGGGAGAAAAGTGCAACAATTAATGACTGGAAATCCTAAATCCTAAGTCTCAGTAAACTTTTATTAAAATTAATAATAAAAAAGATGGAAAAAATGGCTAGAACAGTACATAGATAAGTAACTATCTTATCTCTTGAACTATAAGTTCAAGCAGGATTTAGAAGGGGCTGTACAGCAGAGATATCACTGCTGATGTCAGATTGATCCTGGCTGAAAGAAAGAAATACCAGAAGAATGTATATTTGTGCTTTATTAACTATGCAAATACGTTTGACTCTGTGGATCATAGTACATTGTGATTGACACTGAAATGAATGGGAATCCCAGAACACTTGTTTGTGCTCATGCGGAACCTATACCTGGGTCAGGAGACTGTTGTGTGAACAGAGCTGGGGTGCAATACCTGGTTTGGTTTGGAATTGGGAAGAGAGAGTATCAGGGTTGTATTCTCTCTTCATACCTGTTCCATCTATATGCTGAGCAAATATCTGAGAAGCTGGACTCTATTAAGAGGCATCTCTAGACTCCTCCCCCTCCCCTTTCCCCTTCACGAAGCCAGCGTGCTCACCCCTGAGAGGAGGCCAGAGCCCACACTTGGAAACGCTCTCTCCAGCCCCAGGAGATCATGTACCAGCCCTGCCGGAGGACGACCCCGACGACCGACATGTTGCTTGCTGCCTCCGAGCCTACCAAGCTCTACCCCAGGACCAGCTTTCCCCACGGCCTTTACCATTCTCACCACTTTGGCCTCACTCCACAACTAGTTCTGCATCTTCTCCTCTTCTGGTGTCCCCCACCTTCATGCTCTTCTTCTCTACCCCGTCCCCAGACTCACCCACTATCTCTCCCTCAGATCCAGGCCCTCAGCTCACTATGGGTTGTTCTCCCACCAGGAAATGGGGAGGAGGGACTGGGACCTGAGTTGCACAGGGGCTGCCTAGATGGGCTTAGAAGCCTCTTTGGGGGACTTCCTTACCCCTATCCTGGAGCTTTGATACCCTTCCAAGCCCCTGGGACCACCCATTCTTCCCCTGTCACTCCATCAGGAGACCCCAGTATGGAGGAGCACCTGGCTGTCATGTATGAGAGACTGAGACAAGAGCTTCCCAACATCTTCCTTCACTCCCACCACTATACATTCTATTCTTCGGATGTGGAATTCATTAATGAAGTCCTGAACATACGTACCAAGGGTCGAGCATGGTACGTTGTGTCACTGACCCTCTGTCGTTTCCTCGCCTGGAACTATTTAGCACAGTTTCGGTTAGAGATTCTACAGCTGACCCGCCACCCTGAGAACTGGACCTTGCAAGCCCGTTGGCGCCTTGTGGGGCTGCCCATCCTCATGATATTTCTGCGTTTCTACAGGCGTGACAAGAATGAACTTTACTGGACCTATGATGCCTATTCTACCTTCTACCTGAATTCCAGTGGCCTCATTTGTCGCCATAGTTTAGATAAACTGATGCCTTCACACTCTCCCTCTGTGCCTGTAAAGAAGCTGATAGTGGGAGCTCTGGTAGCCCTAGGGCTGTCAGAACCAGAACCCAACTTACGCCTGTATTCCAAGGCCTGAAAGAGAACTAAGGTGGAGGCAGCACTGAAGACTGTTAATGCACTAGACAAAGGGTGGAGGCAGCCAAAAATCTGAGTCTGCTGCCTCCTCTCATCTGTTTCCTTTCTTTCCTTCTCATGCTGTAAAGCTGCTGTGTAATTTAACTTGTAAATAATAAAGCTAAAGTGAATATGTGGTAAAAAAAAAGAGGCATCTCTATGTGGCATCAGGATTGGAGGGAAACTCACCAATAACCTGTGTTATGCCGATGACACAACCTTGCTTGTTGAAAGTGAGGGTAACTTGAAACACTTGTTGCATAAGATTAGGGAATGCAGCCTTTGGTATGGATTGATTACATCTCAATGTCAGGAAAATGACCACTGGACCAATAGGCAGTGTCATGATGGATGGAGAGGAGATTGAAACTGTCAACAGTTTCGCCTTGCTTGGAGCAACAATTAACACCCTTGGTACGGGTAGTCAGGATAAGGAGATACATTGCACTGGGAAAATCTGCAGTTAGTGACCTTTCCAAATTATTGAGGAGCAGTGATGTCAGTTTGAGGACTAAGCTGCGTCTGATTCAGGTCATAGTCTTTCTGATTAATAAGCTATGCATCCAAGACCTGGTCAATGAATAAGGATGATAGACAAAGAATTGATGCCTTTGAGCTGATGTTAAAGAACACTGAACATCCCATGCACGACCAAGAGAACAAACAGATATGTTTTGGTATAACCAACCTGCTTTCAGAATTCTCTCCTTGTCTTTAATTCTGATGAGTCTGACTATGTTTTGGTGGGGTTTTTTGTGTGGGTTTTTTTTTTTTAAAGTCCATTCTATATGGAGTTCGCTCAGCTTCTTGTATGTATATTATCTCATTCTTCATTATTCCTAAACTGGTTCCCCCCCCCCAATTAATTCTTCCACAACTTTCTTAGTGAATTTTCTTGCTTCTTCTTGTTCTATGATTGTAATTATGCTCATTTTTTTCTTGATAGTGTCCCACATTATTCTAAGACTTTCTTCACTTTCTTCCTTTTTGATTCTGCTTTGTCTTCTAGTATATCAGTGCTGAGAGCTCTTTTCTATTTTGATGATTCCAAGTTCTGTCTGTTCAGTTCTGCTCATCTGTTCCTCCAGCATGTGGACAGCTTCCAGCGCTATGTTCTTAATATTCTGGATTGTTGTCTCTTGTTTTTCCAGGGTTTTCAATATCTGTTTTTTTTTGTCTGATTGTTTTGTTTTTCTATGTTCTTCTTGGCTTTTGTTTGCAGAATTGTGCAATTCTTTGTGTTTTTCTTTCATTCACTGAAAATATTCAATCGTTGTTTTTTTTTAATTCTGTGTCAGAGAGTTCCATCAGGGTTTCTGACTTAAGAAAATCCACTGAGTCTGTGTTTTGGTAACTTTTATAAGGTGAAATATTGTTTTGGTTTTATGTGGACTGTGATATAGTTTGTTTCTTTCTTGTCATTACTGTAATGGGGGTTTTGTTTTGTTTTGTTTTGTTTTATTATTATTTAGTGAGTGTACCATCAAATCAGATCTGACTGGTACAGGAGGAAATTGTCCCTCCTTCCCTGGCAGAGCATCTGGTGGATTCGAACCGTGCGCCTCTGGGATTGTAGTTGCAGCTCCTTGCCACTAGGCCACCAGAGCTCCCCTTGTTTTGTTCTTTTTTTTAAACTTCTGCCTGATATCTGTGTACCTTAGATGAGAAGCTCACTGTTCCAGAAGAGGGAGGGGCAACTCACCCTGCTTAAAATTCTCTCAGATTCTTGGGTTCTCAGAATATAGCTAAGTGTGGAAACTAGGTTTTACCAAGTGCAGGACATTGTCCGTCCCTGTGATGGGAGTAGGTTGGCTAGAAATTGTTGCGCACCACTGAGCACTGGTCACGTTCACCTGTTAAAAGTGTCCCTATGGCTTTTTTTTGCAACGGGTTTGTCACCAGAGTACAGGTGTCGGTGAATACCATCACAAAATCTAAGCCAAAATGGTAAAGGAGAAGACCGATATCAACATCGTCGTCATTGGACACGTAGATTCGGGCAAGTCCGCCTCTACTGGCCATCTGACCTACAAATGTGGTGGTATTGACAAGAGAACCATTAAAAAATTTGAGAAGGAAGCTGCAGAGATGTGAAAGGACTCTTTCAAATATGCCTGGGTCTTGGATAAACTGAAAGCGGAAAGTGAGTGTGGAATCACCATTGATATCTCCCTGTGGAAATTTGAGACCAGCAAGTACTATGTGACCATCATTGATGCCCCAGAACACAGAGGCTTTATCAAAAACATGATTACAGGAACATCACAGGCTGACTGTGCTGTTCTGATTAATGCTGCTGGTGTTGGTGAATTTGAGGCTGGTATTTCAAAGAACAGAATTCCAGGCTGGGCTTAGAAGGGGTTGTGGTACTAGGGATATTGTAGCCGATGTTAGATGGATCTTAGCTGAAAGCAGAGAATACCAGAAGAATGTCTATCTGTGTTTCATTGATTATGCAAAGACATTTGACTGTGTGGATCATAACAAACTGTGGCTGACTCTGAGAAGAATGGAAATCCCAGAACATTTAATCATGCTAATGCGAAACCTATACTTGGACCTCTTGGCAGTCGTCAGAACAGAGCAGGGCAACATTGAATGGTTCAAAATTGGGAAGGGTGTGTGCTAGGGATGTGTCCTGTCTCCATACCTTTTCAACCTGTATGCAGAGCAGATTATCCGAGAGGCTGGACTCTATGAGGAGACGCGTGGCATTAGGGTTGGTGGAAGATCTATCAACAATCTGCGTTATGCAGATGACACAACCTTGCTCGCTGAAACTGAGGAGGACCTCATAAACTTACTGCAGAGGGCCAAGGGCTGCATGCAGCCTTCAGTATGGACTGAGGCTCAATGTCAAGAAGACAAAGATTCTCACCACTGGACCAATTGGTAGCATCAGGATGGATGGCGAAGAGATTGAGACTGTTCACAGCTTCAGTTTGCTCGGCTCCACAGTCAATACTCTTGGCACCAGCAGCCAGGAAATAAAAAAATGTATTGGGATGGGAAAGTCTGCTGTTAGGGACTTCTCTAAAGTGCTCAAGAGCAACGGTGTCTCTTTGGAGAACTAAGGTGTGCCTGATACAGGCCATGGTCTTTGCAATCACTTGTTATGCATCAGAGAGCTGGACAATGACTAGGGAGGACAGAAGGAGAATTGATGCCGTTGAGCTGTGATGCTGGAGAAGAGTATTTAATGTACAATGGACTTCCAAGAAAACAAACAGATTCATCCTAGAGAGGGTTAAACCAGGCTACTCCTTGGAGGCAAAGATTCTGGGGCTTCGTCTGACATACTTTGGACATGTTGCAAGGAGAGACAGGTCTTTGGAGAGGGACATCATGCTGGGTAGAGTAGAGGGACAGCGCAGGAGGGGAAGACCCTCTATGAGGTGGATTGAGTCAGTGACAGGGGTAATCGGGATGGGTGTGTCAGAGGCAATGTGATTGGCACAGGATAGAGCAGGGTTTAGGGCTGTTGTACATAGGATTGCTATGAGTCGCAAATGACTCGACAGCACATAACAACAGCAACAACACTTCAAGGAACAGGCAAACCTATGAACATGCCCTTCTGGCTTACACACTGGGTGTGAAGCAACTCATGTAGGTTTTAACAAAATGGATTCCACAGAGCCATCCTACAGCTAGAAGAGATATGAGGAAATCGTAAGAAAGTTAGCAACTACATCAAAAAAATTGGCTACAACCCTGACACAGTAGCCTTTGTGCCAATTTCTGGTTGGAATGGTGACAACATGCTGGAGCCAAGTGCTAATATGCCTTAGTTCAAGGGATGGAAAGTCACCCAGAAAGATGGCAGTGCCAGTGGGACTACACTGCTTGAAGCTTTGGATTGCATCCTGCCACCAACTCATCCAACTGATAAGCCCCTGAGGCTGTCTCTCCAGGGTGTCTACAAGATTGGTGGTATTGGTACTGTCTCTGTGGGCAGAGTGGAGACTGTTATTCTCAAGCCTGGCATGGTGGTCACATTTGCCCCAGTCAACGTTACCACTGAAGTTAAGTCTTTTGAAATGCACCATGAAGCTTTGAGTGAAGCTCTGCCTGGTGACAATGTTGGATTCAACGTTAAGAACGTCTCTGTGAAAGATGTTCGATGTGGCAACGTGGCTGGTGACAGCAAAACTGACCCACCCATGGAAGCAGCTGGCTTCACTGCTCAGGTGATCATCTTAAACCATTTTGGCCAAACCAATGCTGGTTGTGCACCTGTGCTGGATTTTCACACCGCTCACATTGCTTGCAAGTTTGCTGAGCTCAAAGAGAAGACTGATTGCCATTCTGGTAAGAAGCTGGAAGATGGCCTCAAATTCCTGAAGTCTGGTGATGCTGCCATTGTGGATATGGTTCCCGGCAAACCCATGTGTGTGGAGAGCTTCTCTGACTACCGTCCTCTGGGTCATTTTGCTGTCTGAGACATGAGGCAGACTGTTGCTGCGGGTGTCATCAAAGCAGTGGACAAGAAGGCTGCTGGAGCTGGCAAGATCACCAAGTCTGCTCAGAAAGCTCAGAAGGCTAAATGAATATTACTCATAACACCTGCCACCCCAGTCTTAATCAGTGGTTGAAGAATGGTCTCAGAACTGTTTGTCTCAATTGGCCATTTAAGTTTAATTAGTAAAAGACTGGTTAATGATAATGCATCGTAAAACCTTCAGAAGGAAAGGAATGTTTTGTGGACCATTTGTTTTCTTTCTCATGTGGTAGTTTTAAGTTATTAGTTTTTAAAATTAGTGCTTTTTAAATGGAAACAACTTGACCAAAAATTTGTCATGGAATTTTGAGATCCATTAAAACAAATTTAATGAGAAAGAAAAAAAAAAGGGTCCCCACGGAGCCAGAAGTGATCAAGGAGATTCTAAGACTGCAGGAAGGCTGAGGTGGAACTAGGCTGGGTCCTGTCCTCTTATTATCTCATAATTCCCTTACATATCTCAGCACATTTGTCTGTTGCTCAAGGAAGCTTTCACTGACCTCTTCTCTTTACCTTCAAATGATCTCTACCACATAGACACTGAAACAGAATTTAGGTGCAAGAAGTGTATTTAAAAGATGACCCAGGAAGTACTGGAGGAAAGAGGCAAAGTGGAACCTGTAGAGGTTGAGTTAAAAGGTTATTGCTGTGAGCTATAGAGATTCAGTCTTTCAGGGAGATTGGAACTCTCAGGTAGAGTGAGCCTCAGAACAAGCACTAACAAGAGTCAGAGAGAGATATTTATCCTTCACCTGCATCTCTCATTAGTGGGTGCTGCTCCTGAGGTGTTAACATGTACTGATAATTTCAGACTCACACAGGTCTGAGAGTGAATGGTTTTCTTACTGGTATTTATTTCTCCTATTCAAAACATTCTGTGCTTGTAATAAGATTTAATCTCTCTGAAACGTCTCAGGCCAATAGCTAGGGTCATGACACAGTAGACTCTAGCTGGCAGGAGGCTGGTTCAGTCCAACATGGATAATTTGGGGTCCATGGATTCTTGAGAGGCACATGCAGTTTACAGTTTGCTGCTAACATAGAGGTTGGTAGTTCAACATCATGCAGTGTTTCTGTGTAAGAAATATTTGGTGCTCCACTTTCGTAAATAAGGCAAGAAAATTCTATGCAATTGTTATACTTTATAAAACATAGAGTCAAAATGAGTCAGAACCAACTCTATTAATATAGTTTCAATTTATTTTTTGTATTTTCTTTTTTGTTGTTGTTTAATTTTGTATTGATTTACGTACAAAGTACATATACATTGTTTTTCACACAGGATCTATCACCTTTCCTTTACCTATCCCTCCCCCCACCCATCAAATTGTGTGTTCTTATGATGAAGCCTTCCCCCCCCACCGATTTGTCTTTATGAGACTGAGTTATTTGACTTAGCATAACACTATCCATTCCCTTCCATTTTAGACAGTAATTTACAAAATCATTGCTCCTGTATGTTGCATAGTATCCCATTGTGTGAATGTACCATAATTTCTTAATCCGTTCTTTGTCGTTGAACATTTTGGCTGTTTTCCATATTCTAGTCATGGTGAATAACACTGCTATGGACATTGGTGTGCAAGTCTCTGTTTGTGCCTCAGTTCTCATTTCTCAGGGTATATTCCAAGCAGTGAAACAGCCAAGTCATATGGAATGTCTTTGTTCAGCTTTTTGAGGCAACACCAAACTACCTTCCAGAGTGGTTATACCATTTTACAATCCCACCAACAATCCTATCTTGCCTCATCCTTTCCAACATTTATTACTTGATGCCCTGCTAAACTTTGCCACTGCTACTAGGGTAAGATGGTATCTCATTGTGGTTTTGATTCACATTTTTCTTATTGCAATTGATTTTGAGCATTTCTTCATGTGTCTGTTGACCATCTGAATGTCCTCCTCTGTGAAAAGTCTACCTTAAACATCATTATGAAGACTTATTGATCTTGCTTGTAGTCAGGGCTCTAGGAACAGCCATATTTCCCCTGCTAGACTAGGCTTAGTTTGGCTAAACTTTAGTGGCTAAATCATTTGGCTGCTAACCAAAAAGTTGACTGTTTCAATCTACCAGATGTTCTGTGAAAGACAGTCTGCTTCTATAAAGATTTGCAGTCTTAAAAACTTATGTGGACTATTTAATTCTTTCCTACAGAATCACAATAAGTTAGAATGGACTCAGAAAATGGTATTAGGTTTTGAATTATTTTTTTTTAATTGCTAAGGAGATAATTTTAGGAGATAAAACCATATATTATATTGGCTCTCAGAGCATGTCCCACATGAAGGAATGTGAAAGATACAAGAATGCTTAGTGTTCATTAACTGAGTAGCACTAGATGAGCTCAGTAAACCTGCATGAATTGGCCCTGTCTACAGGAAGCTGAGTTTGTTGTTGTTATTGTCGTGTACTTCCTTGTTGGAACCGATCCATAGTTGACCCTCCTGTGGGTTTTGAGAGGCAGTTAATCTTACAGGAGGAGATTACTCGTCCTTCTTCCATGGAGTAGCTGGTGAATTAGAACTGTATGCTTTTGGGATTGCAGCTGAGTTTCTTGCCACTAGACCAACTGACCTATTGTTATATGCTGTGGTTAATTGTCATCAAGTTGGCCACTCATAGTAACTGTATGGAAAACACATCTGAACCCTGTTTTATCCTATGTCATCCCCATCATCTCTGACACACTTATGCCCATTGTGGCAGTCATTGTGTCAATCCATCTCATTGAGGGTCTTAATCTCTTTTATTGACCCTTCACTTTTCCAAGCATGATGTCCCTCTCCAAGGAAAAACTTCTCCTAGAAAACATGCCCAAATTATGTGAAACAAAGTTTTGACATCTTTGCTTTCAGGAAGCAGTCTGGCCGCACTTTCTCTAAGGCGTATCTGTTGTTCTTTTGGCTCTTCATGGGATATTTCATACTCCTCTCCAACACCACGGCTCAGAAACATCAGTTCTTCTTCTGTTATCCTTAATTATTGTCCAGTTCTCAGATGCAAAGGGAGTTCTGCTCTCAAATGTCTTGGGCACATTATTTTAAAAAAGCTAGTACTTAAAAAAAGGCATAATTCTTATAAAAGTAGAGAGTCATTGAAGGAGAGGAAGCCCTCCACAAGTTGAATTGATGACTTAAAGAATAGACTCAGTAAGCACAATAGATATTCTAAGAATGGCATAAAGTTGGGTAGGATTTTTTCCTGTTTATATATGGTCCCTGTGAGTCAGAGCTAATGCAACAGTACCTGGTAACAGCAGAAAGAAAATTCTGTAGTTAAATGTTGCAAAATGTTTTTTATCTGGGTAATGGAATAAACAATAGGATAAATTGTCTAAAAAATGCCAATTATTAAAATTATTTTACATGAAATGATGAACATCTTAGACATTATTCAGTCATATTCCTCTCATTTTGTGAAAAGTCTACAAGAATTTCACCACTGAACAACCAGTGTCATTTAATCTGGTCATCTTATGAAGGGTTAAAAGGATACACTGGAGCTAGAATGGCTTAGAGTTCCAACTCATAGTGATCAAAAGTTCAGCACCTTGCCTTAGCTTGTGCTATCCTGATGATTTCTGCCTACTCTAAAAAAAAAAAAGCTAAATTATCTATTCATCAATTTTATCCTTTCCAGATTGTGCTATATTTGATATTCTCTTTATTTAATAAATAAGGCCATCTAAGCTTGATCTCAGTTTGCCTCTAGTGAACTTTATGATTTGGGGCTTTACTCCTGGTTTCTAATTCATATGGAGATGATTTTGTGTATGATGTAAGATGTGGATCCTGTTTTAGTTTTCTGCAGGTAGCAGTCCAGTTTTGCCACCATCTTTTTGAAAAGGTTGTCATTTCCTCATTTGATAGGTTTTATTTCCTTGTCAGATATCAGTTAGCCATAGATAACTAGGTCATTTCTGGGTTCTCAATTCTGTTCCATTGGTCTATATGCCTGTCATTGTACCAGAACCATGCTGTTTGGGTTATTATTGGTGTGTAGTAGGTTTTGAGATCAAGTACCTCCCACTTCATTTTTGTTTTTCAGAAGTGTTTTGCTTACTGAGGTCTCTTGTCTATCCAGATAAACTTAACAATTTCCTTTATGATCTCCTTGAAAAATGAGTTTAGAATCTGCAATGGGATTGTGTTGAACATGTAGATTGTTTGGGTAGGATTTTCATTTTCACAATATTGAGTCTTCCTTTCCATGAAAAAGGGACATTTTTCCATTTCTTTAGGTCTTTTATTGTGTCTTGCAGAAATGATCTGTAGTTTTATTTCTACAGGTCTTTTGTATCTCTAGTTAGGTTCATTCCCAAGTATCTAAATTTGTGGTTGACTGTTGTAAATGAAATTGCTTTCTTGGTTTCCTTCTCTGAGTTCTTTTTGTTACTGTAAAAGGATCCCACTGATTTTTTTATATTGATCTTATACCTACCACTAAACTAAATTGTCTACTAGCTCTAACAGTTTTTTATTGAGTTCTTGGGGTTTTCTGTGTATGCTATCATATTATCTGCATATAGTGCTAGTTTAACTATCTCTTTGCCATCTGGATGCTTTTTGTTTCCTTCTCTTGTCATATTGCCCTTTCAAGCACTTTCAGTACAATATTGAACAGAAATTTTAACAATGAGCATCCTTGTCTGATCCTTGTTTAAGAAGAAATTGATTTTAGTCTTATTCCATTGGGAATGATATTGGCTCTTGGTTTTGCATATGAACTTTTCACTATATTGAGTAAATTCCCATCTATACCAATTTTGCTGAATGTTTACATCAGGAAGGGGTTTTAGATTTTGTCAAATGTCTTTTCTGCATCAATTGCTAAGGTTGTATGGTTCTTGTTATTTACTTTGTTAATATGGTGAGTTACGTTGATTGTTTTTCTTATTTTAGTCCATTCTTGCATACTTGTTATAAATCCCACTTGGTCGTGATGACTTTTTGTGTGTGCTTTTAGATTATATTGGCTAGAATTTTGCTAAGGATTTTGCATCAGTATTCATGAGAGATATTGGTCTGTAGTTTCTTTCTATCTTTGCCTAGTTTTTGTATTAGGGTTATGCTTGTTTCATAGAATGACTCTGAGAGTTTTCCTTTTTTCTAGTTTCTTAAACACTTTAAAGAGAATTGGTGACAGATCTTCCCTGAATGGTAGAATTCAGCTGTGAAGCCATCTGCTTTAAGACTTTTTTTTTATGGTGAAGTCTTTTTTATGACTTGTTCAATTTCTTCTTTTGTGATGAGTCTGTTAAAGTGTTCTACATCTGTTCAGGTCGATCTGGGTAGAGCATGAGCATCAAGGAATTTGTTCATTTCCTGTAGGTTTTTTAATTTATCAGAGAGTATAGATTTTCATGGTATTAATTGATTTAATTTCATCTGTTACTGTTGTGCTATCATTTTTTAATCAAGTTATCTGCATCTTCTATTTTTTCTTTTGTTTTGTTTTGTTTTGCTAAATTTGCAAATGGCTTGTTATTTTTATTGACCCTTTCGAAAAACCAGTTCCTGGTTTTATTAATGGTTTCAATTGTTTTTCTGTTTTCTTGATTTTATTTTGTTTTCTTGATTTTTCTTTTCTTCTAGAGGTTGTAGGTTTGATTGTTCTTCTTTTGCTATTTGATGATGGTGTTGAGTTAGATCATTGATTTTTCTTCTTTCTTCCTTTTTAATGTTTGTGTCTATTGTTATGAAATAACCCCTGAGGACTGCCTTAGGTGCATCTCAAAGGAGTTGGCATATTGTTTTTTCATTTTCAATTTCAAGGAACTTTTTCATTTCATTCTTATTTAGCTTCCACATGACTGGTTTTGTAAGCTTTATTCTTTGTGGTTAATTTCTAGTTTTATGGCATTGTAGTCTGAGAAGATATTTTGTATTATTTCGGTATTTTTTAAATTGTTGAGCCTTGTTTGGTATCCTAATTATGTGATAAATTTTGGAGAATGTACCATGTACACTTAAGAAGAAAGTGATTTCAGTTTTAGTTGGATGCAATATTCTGAATATATTCACAAGGTCAATTTGGCTCATTTTACAGGTTATATCTTTTTCACCTTTGTTAAGGTTTGTTTTTTGGGTTTTTGTTGGGTGTTTTTTGTTTGTTTTGGGGGATTTTTTAAAAAGTTGTCTTATCCTTTATTGATAGTACTATGTTGAAATCTCCTACCACTATTATTTTATGTATTTTGCAGTTCTATCATTTGGTGCATAAATTTTGCTGAAGGTATGTCTTCTTGATCTATTGTGCCTTTAATTAATATGTAACACACTTCCTTTTCTTTTGTGGTGGTTTTCATTCTGAATTCTATTTTGTCAGATATTAGTATTGTCACTCCAGCTTTTTGCTGTAATTTGCTTGGTATATTTTTTCCCAGCCTTTAATTTTGAGTGTGTCTTTCTCCTCATTTTTTAGATGTGTCTTTTGTAGGATGCATATTGATGTGTTTTGTGTTTGTTTGGTTTTTTTTTTAAATCCATTCTACTACTCTTTTCCCCTTAAATTTGTGCATTTAATCTGTTCATATTAAGTTTTATTATTGTCAAGCCAAGTTTTACTTTTCCTTCTTGCTATGTTTCTTTTTCTGTTGTTTCTAGTTTTTATGATCCATCTACTTTCTTTGGTGTCTCCATGTGAAGCATTGCACTTGAAATTTCTTATACTTTTGGTCTTGTTTTCACAAATTTCTTAAGTTCCTTCTTGTCTACAAAGGATGCAACTTCTTCATATATCAGTCTAGAGACTAAGGTGTACCTGATTCAGGCCATGGTTGTTGTGATTACTTGCTATGCATCAGAGAGTTGGACAGTGATTAAGGATGACGGAATAAGAGTTGATGCCTTTGAGTTGTTGTGCCGGAGAAGAGTATTGAACATACCATGGACACCATGAAAACAAATAAGTCTGTCTTGGATAGGATGAAACCAAGTTTCTCCTTGGTTTTGAAGCTCCATCTCACATACTTTGGGCACGTGGCCAGGAGGGACAAGTCCTTGGTGAAGGACATCATACTTGGAAGGGTAGAAGGTCAGTGCAGGAGAAGAAGACCCCAGATAAGATGAATTGATACAGTAACTTGGGTAAGGGGGATAGGTGTGTCAGAGTCCGTGAGACTGGCTCAAGATAGGGCTTCAGAGCTGTTGTACACTATGAGTCACAGGCAACTCAATGGCACATAACAACAACTCTCTCTCTCTCTCTCTCTCTCTCTCTCTCTATATATATATATATATATATATATATATGTGTGTGTGTGTGTGTGTGTGTGTGTATACATACATATACATTTATGTATTTATGTATGTATGTATTTATTTATTTATTTTCAAGCTTCTTCTTGGGTATGAACTATATATCTTATAGTGGAATTGCTGAACCAAATGATATTCTATATCGAAATTTTAAAACAAGTTAGCTATAATATTTACATCAATTTACAACCCTGCCATTAGTTTATAAGAGTATCAATCTTTCCACATCTTTGCCAGGTTTTGTTGTTTTCCAACCTATTAATCTTTGTTACTATTTATAGAATGAAATGATATCTCATTGCTGTTTTGATTTTTATCTCTCTAATTGCAAATGTGGGTTTTAGAATTTTTTTAAAATGTGGTTTTAAAAAGGTACTTACAATGAATGAATAATTGAGTGTATAAAATTTAGTCATTTGATTTCAAACCCAATTTCTGTTACCAAGTTTATACTTTCAGACTACCATTCCTCTACATTGTTTCCAACTTTTTCATTCCATTGCCAGTTATCATTAACTAATCTTGGTTGCACAGTTTTGGACAGCAAAATTTTATAAAAATCCTGATTTTCTTCTCTTTGGCTTTTGCTGTTTGTGTGTATATTTGAATAACAGTTGTATCAAAAATGTCTTCCTTGCATGTGTATGGATGGTGTCCTATAGCTCACAAAAACTTACTTCAGGATAACACTTGAAATTGTCGTCTTAGCTAGGAATGCAACATCATTCATCCTCTATTTTTTTTTATTCTTGGCATAATATATCATGTGATTGTATGATTAAAAGTGGCCAGTAGCAGTCATTCTCATCTCAATAGTGTCTAGGATGTTAATTTTCATTTATTCCATCTCATTTTTTATGACTTATAATTTTCCAACATTCATACTTCATATATTAAAGAATTTTTGCAGCTGTTTCTTCTTGTTTTGATTGATTTTCAGTCTGGGCTTAATCTCCAATACTATAGGTACCTGTATTTCTCTATTGCATGGGGTTTTCAGATACTTACTGTTCTAGAAGTGGATGGTCAATCTTGCTTCCTTGATATGGGAGCTCTGTTGAAACCTGTCTAAGATGGGGGACCCTTCGGGCATTTGACACACTAATAGTATAAGCCAACTCATGAGTTATCTCAGTACAACAAACTGACAGACAAGCACTTTCCCAATAAGATTAAGTAAGCATATACACACCTAGTTATAAAGTAATTGTTGTTCTTGTGTGCTGTCGAGTTGGAACACACACAAAACTGACAATGAGGCAGGTTTTCAGAGACAGTAAATCACACTGGGAGAGACTGCCCATCTTTATTCCACAGAGCAACTTGTGCATTTGAACTTCATACCTTTGGGTTGGTAGTGTAATTCCTTACCAATAAGCCACCAAATAATTAGAAACATGCTAATCATTCTCCCAATCCAACAAAGTAACATATAAATGTTATATCTCTAACAGCAAATCAGGAGTATGAATATTATGGTACAGGGCCTAGTTGAAACGTGTCAAAAAATTAGAGGATTTCTGGAAGTTCAGTCTGGGTTTGAAAGCAACTGTGGCATCAGGAATCTCTTTGGTAATGTCAAATGGACCCTTACTGAAAGCAGAGAATACTGAAAGAATATTTATTTGAGAAGTATTGACTGTGCAAAGGCAGTTGACTTGGTGGATCACACAAATTATGGCTAACATTGAGTAAAATTAATTGTGATACAATTGAGAAACACTTAATTGAGCTCATGTGAAACCTGTACTTATACCAAGAATCTAATGTCTGAGTAGAGCAAAGGAACACTGGTTTAAATTAAGAAAGGTGTCCATCAGTATTGTATCTTTTTTTCTATACCTATTAAATATAAATAATAAGCAAATAATTTTTTAAAAGCTGAACTTTAAGAAAAAGAATGTAGGATTAAGATTGGAAGACCAATAAACAACACATGTTATACAGATGATACAACCTTGCTTGTTGAAAGTAAGAAGAGCTTTAAATGCATACTTCAGAAGACCTAAGACAAAGTCTTTCCATATGGACTATATCTCAACATTAAGAAAACAAAAATTCTAACCACTGGACCTATAAGCAACATCATTGTAGAGATGGAGAATATTTTGAAGTTGAAAACAAAATCATCTTATTTGGATCCAAAGTCAACATCCTTGAGACTAGCATTCAGGAGACATAGTACATTTGGAAGGTGTGAAGTCAGAGGCATCTTCAAATTATTGAGGAGAAATGATGTCAGCTTGAAAACTAAAGTGTGCCTTATTCAGGCCAAGTACTTTTCAAACACTAACCATGCGTCTAAGCTGCACAATAAATAAGGACAACAGAGGAGAAGAGCACTGAATATCCCACAGACTTCTAAAAGAACAAACAGATATATCTTAGAGAAAGTACAGTGATAGTACTCCTTGGAGGCAAATATGGTAAAGCCTCATCTCTCATGCTTTGGGTATGTTGTTAGGAGAGGCCATTCACTTGAGAAGAACATCATGTTTGGAGAAGTGGAAAATCATGGAAAAGAAAAAAATACAGGTCTTCAACCAGATGGACTGATACAGTGATTGCAACAATGGGCTTAAGTATGTCATATAAAAGGAGGATAGTGAAGGATAGAACAGGTTTCTAATATTTTTTTCATAGCATTACTGTGAATTATAGTTAGCTTAACGACACCTAGTCACCTAATAAAAGCAATGGTTAATGATAATCACTCATCCTGCAGTTTCCATACTAACTTTAATGTTGCTGAGATTCTGAGAGCTATACCACCAGTATTTCACATGCCAGCAGGATGATTCATGGTGGCACATTTCAGGAGAGCCTCTAAACAAAAACAAATTAAGAAGCAGAACTAATCATCCACTTCTGAAATAATGAATTCGCAAAAACTTTGTGAATAGCAGTGGTCTGATAGAGGACTAGAAGATTATTGTCTCAAATTGTAAGACACTCCAAATAATATTAGAGAATAGCTGTCCTCTCATAGCAGAGTCAATCTCAATGATGTAGAAGGAGTAAAGCACTCAATGACATGTCTTCATTTGTTGATGTGGTACAACTCAAAATGAAAAGTAGTACCAATCACCTTTAATCATTATAACATGGAATATATAAAGTATGAAACTAGGAAAATTGGTAATTTAAAAAAATGAAATGGAATGGAATGCATAAAGATTTATATCCTAGCCATTAATGAGGTTAAATGGATTGATTGATACTGATTATTCTAAATGGGACAAATACACTCTACTGTTGTAGAAATTTTGAATTGAAGAGGAATTGTGTTTCATTTATCTTTAAAAATACCATTTCAGACACTCCAACTGCATGGAAACTTCCAGTTCTGCCCCTATACAATCCATTTTGCCATTGCTTCTCCCTCTGCTAGCAAACAGTTATATCATGCCCTTAAGCCAGCTCAACAGAGATGACTCCTTAGCCTCATGGAGACACCAGCAGACACTTCTAGGACAGGGAGGCTGCCAGCCCCTCCCAGCACCATCCCTTCCTTTACTTGCAAACAGATAGACCATGCCCCTGAGCCAGCCGACCTGAGATGAGTCCAGAAAATAGAAAGAAAATAATTAAATAATTGCCAGGAGAGGATCCTAACCCAGTAAAGCTGTTCATTAAATATGAAAGAGAAATTAGGTCATTCACAGAAAAGAAGTAACTTAAGAAATCTGTGAAAATAAGACCAACTCTATAAGAAATTTTGAGGGAAACCCTTCACACAGAGACACCAAAGGAAAGTGGATGTAACCAGAAACAACATTTTTATAGAGAAACTCAGCAAAATGGCAAAGATTAAACTATCACTATATGCAGATGGCATGATAGTGTACCAAGAAGACCTCAAGGATCGAACATAAAAACCAATCAGTGATAATGGACCAATTTAGTACAGTGGAAAAGTATAAGATCACTATAGAAAAGGCAGTGGGATCAAGCTTAGAAGTGCTAGTCCAAGGTATAAAGAGACTGCCAAATACAATCAGATATGCACAGTTTAAAGAAGATAAAATTGATGTACGGGACCTTCTAAAGATTCAATCTCTGTGCACATCAAAATATTTTTCTAAAAGGATGAAAAGAAAACTTACAGACTGGGAACAAATATTTGGTAATTCCATCTCAGACAAGAGTCTTATAACAAAAGTTTACAGAATACTCGTGCGCCTCCACAAGAAAAAAGACTGATAACCCAATCACAAAATGGGCAAAAGACATGGAAAGAATTTTCACAGAGGAAGATATTCGAATGGCAAACAGATACATGAAGAAATGCTCCAAATAACTGGCAATAAGAGAGGTGCAAATAAAAATCAAAATGAGGTATGACCTCACTCCAGTAACAGCAGAAAAGTTTAACTGAGCAGCAAGTAATAGATGTTGGAGAGGATGTGGTGAGAAAGGAACTCTTATACATTGTTGGTGGGATTGTTAAATGGTGCAACCATTCTGGGAGGCACTTCGTCAAAAAGCTGAACATAGAAATTCCATATGACCCAGATATTCTACTACTTGGAATATACCCTGAGAGTATGAGAACTGAGGCACAAACTGAGATTTGTACACCAGTGTTCATAGCAGCAGCAGCAGAAGAAGCATTCATGATCGCAAGAACATGGAAACAGCCCAAATGTCCAACCACAAATGAATGGATTGAGAAATCATGTTACATTCACACAATGTAATATTATGCAACACACAGGAGAAATAACTTTGTAAATTATTACCTAATATGGGAAGGAATGGAGAATACTATGGTGAATGAACTAACTCAATCCCACATGGATAAATATTGTATAAGACCATTAACTGTAGAATGAGTATAAGGATACAGGAGGGGTGGGAGAGTCTGGAAGCAGAGGGATGTGAATGTATAGGGGAAAGAGGGAATTTATCATAGGGTTGTACAATTTGATGGGTGGGAAGGTGAGGGAAATGCTACAATTTAATGGGTGGGAAGGTGAGGGAAATGCAAAGAATTTGTTCAAATTTGTATTAGAATGTTACAAATAAACTAGTAAAAAAAAGGATCTCTCTATAATAACAAAGAAAACACTGCGAAGGAAACCATAAAAGTAGTAACATTTCTCATTGTTGTTGTTTAAGTGTCATCAAGTCATAGATAACTCATAGTGACCCTATAAATGAAAGACCTGAGCATTCGTATAATTTTCATCATTTTTCCAAGTTCATAGAGTTTCCAGAGGCAAGCTATTTCAGAAGTGGATGCCACTCTGCTTCCAATATTTTTTTAAATTTTATTTTATTAATTTTAATGAGCATTTACAGAGATGTTGGATTTCCATTCATTCATTGTTGCACTTTTTTTTTCTCTACCCGCCCCCCCTACCAAGTTCACTCCTCTCTTGGAAAAGCAAAAGATAAACTACTTCCTTTGTATACAATCCCCTGGCCCCCTGCCCCAAATGCACTCCACTATGCAACCTTAATTCTGGATTCCTGTGATAACCATAATACCCTATCGTATATCGCTTTTAAACTGTCCTCTCCTTCATCAGTTTCAATGCAGTATACATAATTTATCCAGTTTCTCTCAGTGTTAGCGCAACCCTGATGTCTGTCCCATTCTACAACAGTGGCACTATGCAGTATTTGTCTTTTTGTGACTGAGATATTTTACTCAGCATAATGTCCTCCAAGGTCACTCATTTTGAATAATATTGCATGAGTTCCTTGTTTTTCAATGTAGCATAGTATTCCATTGTGTGAACATACCACACCTTCAATATCCATTCATTTGTTGATGGGCACTTAGGTTGTTTCCAACTCCTTGCTATTGTGAACAAAGCCATGATAAACAAGGGTGTCCATATATCTGCTTGAATGTCAGTTATGGTCTCTTTGGGGTATATTCCCGTTAGTGGAATTCCTAGGCCAAATGATAACTCTATTTACAACTTTTTGAGAAAGCGCCATACCACTTTCCGCACCATTTTACACTCCCACCAACAGTGAATAAGGGTCCCATGTTCTCCACAACCTAGCCAACATTTGTTGCTTGCCGTTCTGTTAAACTTTGCAATTCTAACTGGTTGAGATGACGTCTCATAGTTGTTTTGATTTGCATCTCTCTTAGAGCTAGTGATTTTGAACATTTCTTCATGTGCTTGTTGCCTTATTTGGTGAAGTGTCTGTTCATATCTTGTTCCCATTTTTCAATTGGATTATTTACCTTTATCTTGTTGTGGTGCTCAAGCATTTTATAATTTCTAGGTATAAGTCCCTTATCTGACATACAATCACCAAATATTTTTCCCAGTTGGTGGCTTCCCTTTTTATCCTGTTGGAGAAGGTTTTGGATGTGCATAGGGATTTGCTTCTTAGAAGGTCCCATTCATCTTTTTTATCTTCTCCTTGTAGATTTTTCAGGATACTTGGTAGACGGTTCATGTTGTGGATTAGGACTTTTAGCATTCTTCCAAGCTTTTCTTTAAAGAATATTATAGTCCTTGGTTTTAGTCCTAGGTCCATGATCCACCTTGAGTTGGTTTTTGTATATAGAGTGAGGTGTTGATCTTGTTTGATTCTTTCGCAGATATTTTTCCAATTTTGCCAACATCAGTTGTTAAAAAGGCTGTCATTTCCCCACTTAACTGATTTCATCTCTTTGTCAAAAATCAGTTGACCATAGATATATGGGCTGATCTGTTGTTGTTGTTGTTTAATGCCATTGAGTCGTAGACGACTCATAGCGACCCTATGAACGAACAGCCTGAGCACTGTTCGTACATAGAGTTTCCGGAGGCAAGCCATTTTGGAAGTGGATGCCACTCCTGCTTCCAGGCTTGATTTAGTCGGGAAG
>NW_006400316.1:33154-38610 GCF_000299155.1 Elephantulus edwardii
CAACTCCAAAAGCTTGCCACGATTCCTGCACTCCCACCACCATGCTCCTGCCTTCTGGCAAGGAGAGCTTCCCAAGAGCTGGGAGGAGCCGGCCAAACCAGGAACAATATGGCCACTACTTCCCAGCTGCCTTGGGCTTAAGGCCGCCTCCTGGTTCAAACCCCAGGCCCAGGCTGGCTAGCCTCACTCCAGGGACAGAGCAAATCTGCACGTCAAACACATTCCCGGAAAAGCAGTCGACTCCAAAAGCTTGCCACGATTCCTGTACTCCCACCACCACCCTCCTGCCTTCTGGCAAGGAGAGCTTCCCAAGAGCTGGGAGGAGTTGGCCAAACCAGGAACAACATGGCCACTTCTTCCCAGCTGCCTTGGGCTGATCTACGGGTTCTCAATTCTATTTCGTTGATCTATGTGTCTGTCATTGTACCAGTACCATGCTGTCTTAACGACACAGCAGTATAGTAGGATTTGAAATCAGGAGTGAGATACCTCTTACCTTTTTTCTGTTTTTAAAGAGTGCTTTGCTTATTTGGGGCTTCTTTCCATTCCAAATGAAACTGGAGATTGCCTTTTCCATCGTGTTGAAGGATGGGATTTGTATTTATATTGGGATTGCGTTGAAAGTGTAAGTTGCCTTTGGTAGTACTGCCATTTTCACAATATTGAGTCTTCCTATTCATGAGCAAGGGGTATTCTTCCACTTCTCCAGGTCTCTTTTTGTTTCTTGTAGTAATGTTTTGTAATTTTCTTTGAATAGATCCTTTGTGCTTCTGGTTAGTTTTATTCCCAAGTATTGAATCTTGTGATTAGCTATTGTGAAGGGTATTTTTTTTCCCTTAGCTCCAATCTTGTTTTAATTGGGGAGCTCCACCAAACAGTGTTCACCATAAGTAACCATTATTACATTTAATACATCAATGCCACAGTGTTAAGCATCACAACAACCACAAGCTATCTCTATACAGCAAATGGATAGATCAGTGCTATACCACTTAGAAGAATGTTTAACAAAAATCAATTAAAAACAGGACTAAGTGACAAAGATTAAAATCACCCGCTTTTTGCTTGGTAAATTAACTTTTTCTCTACTAAGCCAACAGAGCTCTCTCATTGTTGTTGTTGTTGTTAACTGCCACTGAGTCATAGATGACTCATAGCTACCCTATGAATGAAAGATCTGAACATTTGTATAACTTTCATCATTTCTCCAAATTCATAGTTTCCAGAGGCAAGCTATTTCAGAAGTGGATGCCACTCTGCGCCCAATCTTATTTTAATCTGGGAGCTCCACCAAACACTGTCCACCATGGGTAGCCATTATCCCATTTGACACATCAGTGTCACAGTGTTTAACATCACAGCAACCATGAGTCACCTCTGTATAACAAATGGACATACTAGTACTATACCACAGCCAATGACCAGTAAATATTACACTCAGAGTCTCACCAGAACCAGAAATCAAAGTTCTGTGGCATTAGGCTGCTTTAGAATACTCCCCATCTGGAATTCCAGCCTCATACTAGTGATCAATTGCCTTTTAAATAGGAAGCTGAATACAATTAACTCACAGTCAATGGCTAGTAAATATTGAGTCTCATCAGAACCACAAATCAAAACTCTGTGGAGTTAGGCTGCTTCAGAATATAATTTCTAATAGCCTACCACAATTTGAGATTTGTGGAAGTAAACCTAACTAGAGACAGAAAACACATTTACAAAGAAAATAAAAAAAAACCACTTCTGTGAGAAACAATAAATACGTGCCCTACAACTCATGAAGAGAGACACAAATCAAAACTATGAGGAGATAACCATTTCACTCCAGGCCCAGTGGCAAAGTTTAGCATGGAAATGTTTGGAGGATGTGAAGAAGTAAGAACTCTCATACACTGTTTGTTGGTGGGATTGTGAAATGATACAACCACTCTGGAAGGCAGTTTGGTGCTCCTCAAAAAGTGAAACATAGAACTTCCATATGACTCAGCTATTCCACTGCTAGGAATATATCCCAAGGAAATTAGAACTGAGCCACAAATGGAAATGTGTACACCAGTGTTCATAGCAGCATCATACACTATTGCAAGAACATGGAAACAAACCAAATGCCCAAACACAACTGAATGGATTGAAAAATTTTGGTCCATTAACACGGGGGAATATTTTGCAGCATCAGTAACAACTATTTTTAAAAATACTACATAACTTGAGAGAGACTGAAAAGTATTATGCCGCATAAACTAACTAATTTACATAAGGAAAAATCCTGCATAAGACCATTGTAAATAATGGGAACCCAAGGGAAGAAGGGGGTAGGAGAAGGGTGAGGATGAGTAGGAGTGAAACTACAGTGCTGAGCAATTTGGTGGGTAGAGGAAGGGAGTGAAGGAAATGAGAAAGGACTGGTGAGGACCTGAAAAGACAAGGTAATGATGAACAAGGTCCAATGGTGATTAATTTTATAAAACATAATTCGTTGGAATGATTGTATAAAACAGAACGCCACAGTGTTTAGAAAAAGAATAGTGTGAAACACAAAGTGTATGAACTTTGTAAGTAAACTAATATAAAATAATAATTTTAAAAATCTGTCTTGGATGAAGAATAGCCCGAGTGTTCTTAGAAGCAAGGGTGGTAAGACTTCATCTTAAATGCTTTGGGTATTATCATGAGGGACCTGTCTTTTGAAAATAACATCATGCTTATCAAAGTAGAGAGCCAGCAAAGGATAAGCAGACACCTCAAGGAGGTGGATTGAAACAATAGCTGTTTCATGTATGCATCATTGGATTTAAGCTCAACAGCTATTATGAGGATAAGGAGGTTTCATTCTGTGGTGTATAGAGTGACAACAAGTGAGAGTCTACTTGTTAGTAGTGAGTCATGTTTTGGGCTGATAACTACAAATATGGAAATTTTAATCTACCATGTGCCTTTCCAATAAAATATTGAATAGGAGTGGTGATAAATGCCATTCATGTCTAGTTCTTGTTTGGAAGAATGCTTTCTGTCACTCTTTAGTGAAAACAATATTAGTTCTTTTCTTTTTTTTTTCTTTCTGTCACTCTTTATTGAGAACAATATTGGTTGGTTCTTGTTCTTTTTCTTCATATATAGTTGGTATTATGTTGAGGAATTTCTCTTGTAATTTGCTTAATTTCTTTTTTCATTTAAAAAAATTTATATTGGTATGCATACAAAATTAGTACACATTAAATTTCATTCATGTACAATTGTGTTTCACACATTCCTTCATCCATAATGTGTTTGATGCAATCATTCCTATACACTGTATTATATAAAATTAAGCATCACTAATTTATGCCTACAATTACCTGTGTTTTCAGGTACCCATTGGATCTTTCCTAATTCCTTCACCCCCTTCCACCATCCACTAAACTCTGTCATTCTAGTGATTCCCCCCCCCACACACACACACACATACTCCTTCCTGCCCTTTTCTTCATTTCTTGGATTTTTATAAACATCTTACTAGTTATCCTTCTGTTTTTACAATAATGGTCTTTTGTGGTATTTGTCCTTATGAGACTGAATTAGTTCACTCTGCTTAATGCTTTCTAGACTTTTCCATGTTATACAGTATTCTATGAAGTTGTTGCTCCTTAGCATTCAATTGTGTGAATGTTGCATAATTTCTCCATCCATTTGTTGATGAACATTTGAGCTGTTTACATTTTCTTGCTAATGAGAATGCTTCTATGAACATAAAACTGAGACACAGACAGTGATTTGTATATCTATTTTTGATGGGCTATATACTTAGCAGTGAAAGAGCTGGGTCATATGGGATTTCTATGTTCAGCCTGTTGAGGAAACACCAAACTGCCTTCCAGAGCCTTTTCAACACTTACTGCTTGCTGTCTTGCTAAACTTTTCCACTGCTACTGGGGTGAGATGGTATCTCATTGTGGTTTTGATTTGCTTCTTTCTTACTGCCAGTGATTTTGAGTATTTCTTCATGTACCTGTTGGTCATATGAATGTCTTCCTCTGTGAAAAGTCTTTCCATTTCTTTTGCTCATTTTTTTTTCTTTTGCTCATTTTGTTATTGGTTTTATAAGCCTTTGTGGAGACCCAGTAGTCCATTATGAGATGCTGGTTTGAGACGGCATTGCCAAATATATTTTCCCAGTTCATAGATTTTCTTTTCACCCTATTGGAAAAAGTTTTCGATGCATACAGGAACTTAATCTTTGGAAAGACCCATTCTATTGGTGTTATCTTTTACTAATTATGAATTCCTGGCTCTATTTGCTCACCTATTTATACCATACACTAGGCCTTCTTATTTTAGTCCCAATTTTTTTCGTATGATCCTTATGGTATTTCCTTTATCCCTGGGTCACTGATCCACCTTAAGTTGATTTTGTGTATGATGTGAGATGTGGATTCTGCTTCAGCTTTCTACAGGTAGATGTCTATTTTTGCCAGCACCACTTATTGAAGAGGCTGTTATTTCCCAATTTCATAGGTTTTGTTTTCTGGTGGATTACCAGTTAACCATAGGTTGTTGTTGCTGTTGCTGTTGCTTTTGTTGTTGTTAAGTGCCATCAAGTCAAGCATGACTCAGTGATCCTATGGGCAAAAGACCCAAACTCTGATCTATAACTATTGTCATTTCTCTAAGTTCATAGAATTTCTAGAGGCATGTTGTTTGGGAAGTGAATGCTACTCCTGCTTCCAAGCTTGTCTTAATCTGGGAGCTCCACCAAACACTATCCAGTCCGTTATGGTATTTAACACACCATTGGCACTGTGTTCAGCATCACAGCAACCTCAAGTTACCTCAGTACAGCAAATTTACAGACCAGTGCTGTACCACTTAGAAGAAAGTTCATTCCAAACATAATTAATACCACCAGATCCTGATTGACTTAAACAAGAGGATTCCAGTCCATAACTCATTGTTAGCCAAATCCAGCAATTTCAATCAGCTCACACAATTGTGAGCAAAATAAAAGAACCAAACTGTCCACACAAGCCCTCGACCAAAACAAGAAAAACCTACCTTCCAGAATCCAATCACTTCCCACATGAAACTCAAAACTGGAGACTTAGTTGGGGCCCAGCTGACTTGTAAATACACAGGCCCATCCACTAGGTGTTGACTGGCTCTAAACAAGAGGCTTCCAGCCCACAACTCATTGTTAGCCAAGTCCAGCAAATCCAATCAATTCACACACAGTTTGAACAAAATAAAAACAACCAAAGAGCCCATACCTGATGTTCGATCAAAACAAGAAGAACCCACGTTCCAGAATACCACCACTTCACACATGAACCTCCAAACCATAGGTTGTTGTTGTTGCTGTTGTTATGTGCCGTCGAATTGTTTCCGACTCATACCGAACCTATGCACAACAGCCCTAAACCCTGCTCTATCCTGCGCCAACCGCACCGCCTCTGACACACCCATCCCGATTACCCCAGTCACCG
>NW_006400316.1:41147-42625 GCF_000299155.1 Elephantulus edwardii
ACATGGACTTCACCTGATGGTATGCATAGGAATCAGATCGACTACATCTGTGGAAGGAACCGCTGGAGAAGCTTAATATCAGCTGTGAAAACTAGGCCGAGGGCCGATTGTGGAACAGACCACCAATTACTCATATGCAATTTCAAGCTGAAGCTGAGGAAAATTAAACCAAATCCACAGGAACCAAAATATGACTTTGATTTGCCAAACCATAGGTAGATGGGTTAATTGCTGGGTTCTTCATTCTGTTTCATTACATGTTTCTGCCATTGTACTAGGACTATGGTGTTTTGGTTCTTACAACTGTGTAGAAGGTTTTGAAAGAGCAGGGAGTGCTATGCCTCCCACTTCATTTTTGTTGTTCAGAAGTGTTTTGCTTATTTGAGGTCTCTTTCTTAACCAAATAAACTTGCTAATTGCCTTTTGAAAAGGCAATTCCTTTTTGAAAACTGAGTTTGATATTTGTATTGAGATTATGGTCACATTTTCATTTTCACTATGGTGAACATTTTTCCATTTACTTAGGCCTTGTTAATGCTATTAAGTGTTTCTTGCAGTAGTGTTTTACAGTTTTCCTCATAATGACATTTTTGCTCCTATTTAAGGTTATTCCCAAGTGTCTCAACTTGTGGTTAGCTATTGTAAATGATATTGTTTTCTTAGTTTCCTTTTGTATATTGATCTTGTCATTCTACTAAATTGGTCTACTAAAATGAACAGATTTGTTGTTGTTGTTAAGTCTTTGGAGTTTTTATGTACACTATCAAATTGTCTGCATATAGAAAAATTTTAACACCTCTTTGCTGATCTGGATACTTTTTATTTCCTTCTTTTTTCTTATTGCCCTAGCAAGTATTTCAAATACAATAATCAATAGGAGGAATGATAGTGTGCATCCTGTTCACAAGGTTCCTTTATCTTCTTGGTGTTAATTTTTAGTTTTACGGGAATGTGGTCTAAAAAGATACTTTTTTCTTTCCATTGAGAATGATGTTGGCTCTATGTTTTGCATATGTACTTTTAATTGTGTTGAGAGAATGCCCTTCTACTTCTGTATTATTGAATGTTTTCATCAGGAAGGGGTGTAAGATTTTGACAAAAGTCTTTTCTGTGTCAATTGACAGGATAAAGGGTTTCTTTCTTGTTCTTTTCTTTCTTAATGTGATGAAGTACATTGATTGTTTTCCTTATGTTGAACCATCCTTGAATTCCACTGGTTCATTGTAATTTTTTTTAATTGTTGAGGAATATACTGGGCCATTGTATCAAAAGGAATTGGCAGATACAGAAGAATTTAATGAAATAACACTTGAGCAAGAGCCTATGATGATGAAGGAAGAAGTTCAAGCTGCTCTGCAGGAAATAGCAAAAAAATAAGGTCCCAGGAATAGATGGTATACCAATTGATGTATTTCAGCTAACAGATGCTGCCCTGGATGTGCTCACCAAGTTGTGCCAAGAAATCTGGAGAACAACCA
>NW_006400316.1:43070-44213 GCF_000299155.1 Elephantulus edwardii
GTGGATCATAACAAACTGTGGCTGACTCTGAGAAGAATGGGAATCCCAGAACTTTTAATCGTGCTAATGCAAAACCTGTACTAGGAGCAAGACGCAGTCATCAGAATAGAGCAGGGTAACACTACATGGTTCAAAATTGAAAGGGTGTACTCCAGGGATGTGTCCTATTTCCATACCTTTTCAACCTGTATGCAGAGCAGATTATCTGAGAGGCTGAGCTCTATGAGGAGAAGTGTGGTGTCAGGATTGGTGGAAGATCTGGTAACAATCTGCGTTATGCAGATGACACAACCCTTCTTGCTGAAACTGAGGAGGACCTGAAGTGCTTGCTGGAGAGGGTCAAGGACTGCAGCCTTCAGTATGGATTTAGGCTCAATGTCAAGAAGACAAAGATTCTCACAACTGGACCAATTGGCAGCATCAGGATGGATGGTGAAGAGATTGAGATTGTTCACAATTTTGGTTTCCTTGGCTCCACAGTCAACACTCTTGGCACCAGTAGCCAGGAAATTAAAAGGTGCATTGCCATGGGAAAGTCTGCTGTTAGGGACCTCTCCCGGTTACTGAAGAGCAATGGTGTCACTCTGGAGACTAAGGTGTGTCTGATACAGGCTATGGTCTTTGCAATCACTTGTTATGCATCAGTGTTGGACAATGACTAGGGAGGATAGAAGGATAATTGATGCCTTTGAGCTGTAGTGCTGGAGAAGTTTATTGAATGTACCATGGACTGTCAAGAAAATAAACAGATTCATCCTGGAGTGGGTTAAACCAGGCTACTCCTTGGAGGCAAGTATTCTGGGGCTTTGTCTGACATACTTTGGACATGTTGTAAGGAGGGACAGATCCTTGGAGAGGGACATCATGCTTGGTAGGGTGGAGGGACAGCACATAGTGGAAGGCCCTCTATGAGGTGGATTGATTCAGTGACTGGGGTAATCGTGATGCGTGTATGGGAGATGGTGTGATTGGGACAGAACAGAACAGAGTTTAGGGCTGTTGTACATAGGGTCGCTGAGTTGCATGCTACTTGAGGGCACATAACAGCAACAACAACAACAGTATTTTTTATTATTAAATTTTATTAGTTTTAATGAACATTTTACAGAGATTTTGGGTTTTCATTCATTCATTGTTGCACTG
>NW_006400316.1:44638-45803 GCF_000299155.1 Elephantulus edwardii
ATAGTGGCATAAATCAAGTTACAGAGGGAAGGTGGTGCTCGTCAATAAGGCTTTTATTGTAAGAACAGTATTTTGATTAGCATTTTTACCTCTATATTCAAGAGATAATATCTTGGTAACGTCTTGGTTTCATTTTAGTATTAGGATTATGCTTGCTTCATAAAATGACTCTGGGAGAGTTCCTTCTTTTCCTAGTTTTTTAAAAGTAATTTATTAAGAGTTTGTAATAGCTCACCACTGAATGTTGTAAAGCAATCTGGACCAGTACTTTTTAATTATGGGAATTTTTTTATGATCTGCTCAATTTCTTCTTTTGTGATAGATCTGTTCAAGTGTTCTTCATCTGTTTGTGTCGATCTGGGTAAAATCTAAGGATCTGCCCATTTCCTTTTTGTCCCAAATTTATCATAATACATTTTTTCCATAATATTCTGTTATCATCAATTTAGTTTCAGCTGGTTCTGTTGTGATGTCACTGCTTACATTCCTTATTTGAGTTATTTATGTCTTCTTGGTTTGGTTTTGTTGTTGTGTTGTTGCTGATTTTGGCAATGGTTTGTCTATTTTATTGACCCTGTTGATGAACCAGCTCCTGATCTTGCTGATGGTTTCATTTTTTTTCTGTTTTCTATCTCATTTATTTCAGCTCTTGGCCTTATAATTTACTTTCTTCTAGAGGCTGTGGGCCCAGATTGTTTTTCTTTTTTTTTATGGTGTACTGAGTTAGGTCATTACATTTGCTTCTTTCCTCCTTTTTTATATGTTTACCTATTGCTATGGATTGCCACTAACTAGCATGTTAAAAATATCAGAGATTTCTGTATATTGTAGTTTCAGTTTTATGTGTTTCTAGGTAATTTCTTCCTTCCTTTTTTTTTTAAATTGGCTTGTTTACAAAGTTCATATGCATTTTGTTTTGTGCTATTTTTCATTCACATTATATTTCATACAGTCATTTACATGCACTATTTTGCTCGGCTCCATGATCAACACTCTTGGCACCAGTAGCCAGGAAATAAAAAAACGTATTGCGATGGGAAAGTCTGCGGTTAGGGACCTCTCCAAAATACTGAAGAGCAACAGTGTCTCTCTGGAGACTAAGGTCCGCCTGATACAGGCCATGGTTTTTGCAATCACTTGTTACGCATCAGAGAGTTGGACAATG
>NW_006400316.1:46148-48730 GCF_000299155.1 Elephantulus edwardii
GATTGGCACAGGATAGAGCACGGTTTAGGGCTGTTGTACATAGGGTCGCTATGAGTTGCAAATGACTCGACGGCACATAACAACAACAACAACATGTTTTATAAAATTATTCAGCTTTGGACCTTGCTCATTGTTACCCTGTTTCCAGGAAATTTTTAATTCTGTTTTTTGTTTCTTCAATAACCCTGTATTATTCCACCAGGGTGTTATTTAGCTACAACATGGATGGTTTTATATCCTTTATCTTCTTGGTGTTAATTTTTAGTTTTATGGGAATTTGGTCTGAAAAAATACTTTTAATTATTTCAATGATTTTTAATTTGTAGGGTTTTCTTTGTGTGTGTTCTAACATATGATTAATTCTGGAGAATGTACCATGTGCACTTATGCAAAGTAATTTGAATTTTAGTTGGGCTCAGTACCCTGAATATATTCCCAGGATTGAGCTGGCTAATTGTATAGTGTAGATCTCATGCATCGTTTAAGTTTCTTTCAAGTTCACCTATCCTTTGGTGAGAGTGATATGTTAAAGTCTCCTACAATTATTGTGGTGTTGTCTATTTCTTTCCTCAAGACTATTAATTACTGTTTTATGTTTGCAGCCAGTCTATCATTTGTGCAAAGAGGTTAACAAAGGTTATGGCTTCTTGTTCTATTGTGCCCTTAATTGTTACATGTTGTCCTTCCTTGTATTTTATGATGGTTTTCATCCTGAAGTCTATTTTATCAGAGAATAATACTGCCACTCCTGCTTTTTTCTTTTTTTTTTTTTTTGGTTTTTTGTGGTTGCTATTTGCTTGGTATTTTTTTCCAGGCTTTGAGTTCTAGTTTATCTTTCTCTTTCTTTCTTAGCTATGTCTCTTATAGGCAACATATTTCTGAAATTTGATTTTTATCCATTCTGCTTTTTTCTTAATTAGTGCATTTTATCCATTAACAGCCAAGAATTTATTTCTGCCATTTTACTGTGTTTCTTTTTCTCACTATTTTCTGTGTTTTTAGTTACTATGGTCTGTCCAACAGCTCCAAGCTGGAGACATCTCAGGCAGGACCCCCCGAAGTCCTGATTGGTTAAACAAGACATTTCCAACCCACAGCTGATTGTTAATGAAATCAGAAACAATCAATCAGCTTACACTTGAGAGTTAACAAAATTAAAAATGCTCAGTTTACATTCAGCATTTAAGTAAATTAAACACACACAAACACACACATCCCACAATACATACCCTATAGAATCCTATTGCTCCAAGCTGAGTGCTTCAAGCAGTGTGCTCTTTGGAGGCAACAAGGATGAAGCTTCACCTCACATACTTTGGGTATGTTGCTAAATGTTGTTGTTGATTGGTTACCTTCAAGTTGAGCATGACTCATAGTGACCCTATGAATAAAAGTCCTGAAGCCCCTTTACAACTATAGACATTTATCAAAGTTCATAGAATTTCCAGAGGCATGTTATTTAGTTACTGGATGCTACTTCTTCTTCCAAACCTGTCATAGTATATTATTGTTGTTATAATCCATCTAGTTGCCTGAAAGGTATAACAACCCTATGTACAGCAGCTCTGAACCCTTCCCTGTCCTGAGCCAGTCTCACTAAATCCAACACACCAGTTATAGCTTTCTGTCCTTCTCTAAAGACCGATCTCTCCTGGCCACATGCCCAAAGTCCTAGCCTCCAAGGAAAGACTTGGTTTCACTCTCTCCAAGACAGACCTATTTAGCCAGTGCCGACTGGGAGAAAGGTGACACCTGATCAAGGATATTAGAGAGAGCTCTCAGCATTTTGTGTGACCTCATGGGTTCCTGATATTGTGTGTGTCAAGATGCCACTGTTTGTTGTTGTTATGTGCCATCGAGTCACTTGCGACTCATAACAACCCTATGTACAAGAGCCCTAAAGGCCTTTCTATCCGTGCCATCCTCGCTGTCTCAAACACACTCATTCCCACCACTCCACTCACAGAATCGATCCATCTCATCGAGGGTCTTTCTCTCCTGTGCTGTCCCTCCACTCTCCCAAACATGATGTACCTCTCCAATGACCAGTCAGTCCCTCCTTGCAACATGCCCGAAGTATCAGACAAAGCTTCAGAATCCTTGACTCCAAGGAGCATTCCGGCTTCACCCTCTCTAGGACAAACCTGTTTGTTCTCCTAGCAGTCCATGGTACTCAACACTTTTCTTCAGCACCACAGCTCAAAAGCATCAATTCTCTTTCTATCATCTCTAGTCACTGTCCAACTCTCCAATGCATAGCATGTAATTGCAAAGACTATAGCCTGGATCAGGCGCACCTTCTTCTCCAGTCTTTCGTTGTTGCTTTTCAGTACTCTGGAGAGGTCCCTCACAGCTGACTTTCCCACTGTAATTAATCTCCTGATTTCCTGGCTGCTATTACCAAGAGTGTTGACTGTGGAACCAAGCAAACTAAAACTGTTAACTATCTCAATCTCTTCACCTTCCATACTGATGCTGCCAATGGTCCAGTGGTGAGAATCTTTGTCTTCTTGACATTGAGCCTCGATCCATATTGTAGGCTGCAGTCCTTGACCTTCTGCAGCATGCACTTCAGGTTCTCC
>NW_006400316.1:49715-56146 GCF_000299155.1 Elephantulus edwardii
TCTGACTCCAGCTCTCTGCACATTTCATTATAGTATCTTGCTTTGTTGTCCCAAGCTGCCTTTTCAAATTTTCTGTTCCACTAGGAGTAACTATTGCTTGAAGAAGGATATGATGCTGGGAAGGGTAGGGGGTCAGCAAAGGAGAGGAAACCCCTCAATCAGGTGGATTGACAGAATGACTGCAGCTATGGGCTGTTGTGTGTCAGGAAGTGTGAGGATGGCTCAGGATAGAACAGGGTTCAACTCTTTTGTTCATAGGATCACTATGAGTCATACACGACTCAATGGCACCTAACAACAACATGGTCCATTCACTTTCCTTTGGAGTCGCTGTGTAAAGGACTTCCTTAGAATTTCTTATAGACTTGGTCTTATATTCACAGATTCCTTAAGTTTTTGCTTTTCTGGAAATTACCTAATTTCTACTTTATATTTGATTGGCATCTTTGCTGGGTACAAGATCCTTGGCTGACAGTTGTTTTCTTTCACCCTTCTGTATATGCCGTCCCATTTTCTTCTTGCTCAATGATTTCTTCTGAGAAATCAAAGCTTAATCTAATAGTTAGTTTCTCATTTGTAGGTAACTTTTTAATTTCTTGTTTCCTTTTAGTCTCAATTCTTTATCTTTGATTTTGGAGGCTTTGACTATGATATGTCTGAATGTTTCTCTTTTGGAGCCTAATATGTTTGGGGTTTGTTGATATTTTTTAATGTAGATTTCCTCAGCATCCATGATACCTGGGAAGTTTTCTTCTCACACCTCTTCTACAATTTTCTCAGTTCTTTCCTTTTCCCTATTGTGTTCTGGAATTTCAATAATACATGTGTTGTTAATTTGATGTAATCCCATGTGATTCTAATGTTTGCTTATTTTTCCTTAAGTCTCCTCTCTGTTTTTTTCATACTAGCATGTTTCAATTGAGATTCTTTTCTTCCACATTGCTGATTTTCTATTCTGTTTTGCTTTTTAGTTCCTCCTGTATGTTGGAAACTTCTGTCATTTCATTATTGATATTCTGGCTGCATTCTCAGGCATTTCTGTTATTTCCAGCACTCTGTTAGGTGTACTCTCTCGGTCATGTGATGATTTTTTAAACAAATTCTTCTACCTCTTTATTTCTAATTTCAACTTTATCTTTTGCAATTTCTTCAGTTCATATTCTTGTGCATCAGTATATTTCTTTTGGCTCCCTGTCTCTAGGGTATTCATTTTATTTATGAATTTCATTATTTCTTGCATCATTTGTACCTTCCTAAGTAGCTGTTGATATAACTCCACATCAATATATTTCTTGAGACTCCCTGTTTCTGGAGTATTCATTGAATCTGCAATATATTCTACTTTTTAGGCGTAGGCTTGTTTTGGTTTATCAAAATACTTGTGGCTGTCTGCCGTTATCTTGACATTATGTGAACATTTTCTTGGTATATGGTAGGCTGTTTATGTCGTGCTTCATAGGGTTTTGATAGGTTTTTTACTTTTATTATCTTTATGAAGCTATTAATTAGATGTAAACTTAAAGTATTCCCTTTCTGAGGGAGGACAACTTGTTCTATCAAAACTCCTTTCTGGTCCTGCGCAGTAGGAAAAGTCATCTTTCCTAAAGTCCTCCAAGTTCTCTCTCTCTCTCTCTTACATGTTTGGACCCCCTTCTCCTAATGTCTCATATTATTCTCTGTAGTTGGCAATATGAGAAGATTTCCCAGCTGATGCAATGTCTTTCTAGAAAAGACACAAGCAGCTCCCTCTCAGCATCTCATTGTCATATGCAACCTAGGAAGAGTCTCTCACCTGAGTACTGCCTGCCTTTTCTAAAGTCTGCTATGGTCCTTGCTGGTCAGTGGCTATTTACTTTTTAATTTTTTTTATTGATTATGGTGCTGTTCTTGTTGTTATGTGCTGTCGGGTCACCTGCAACTCATAGCGACCTAGTACAACAGCCCTAAACTCTGCCCTACCCTTTTCTTCCTCCTCTGTCTTTGCTTGACCTTTTGCACTCTTCCTGGATGATATTCTTGATATCTTCCCATAACTCATCTGGTCTTCACTCATGAGTGTTCAAGGCCTCAAACCTGTTTCTGAGATGGTTCTAAAATGCAGGTGGGATAGACTCAAGGTCACATTTTGGTTCCTGTGGGCTTGATTTCACTTTCCTTATCTTCAGCTTAAACTTGCATATGAGTGCACAATCAGCATCACGCCTTGTTTTCACAGCTGATATTGAGCTTCTCCAGAGGTTCTTTCCACAGATGTAATCTGTCTGATTCCTATGCATGCTATCAGGTGAAATACATGGGTATAACCTGCATTTATGTTTCTTGTAAAATGTATTTACAAGGGATAAATTGTTGATTGTGCAAAATTCTATCATCCTATCTCCAGCTTCATTTCTGTCACCAAGTCCATGCTTTCTAACTACTGATCCTTCTGTTTCCAACTTTTGCATTGTAGTCACCCATCACTATTAATGCATCTTTTTTTATTAGAAACTCAGCACCTCAATAGCTTTATTTCTTATTCAAGGAATGACCAGATGGTTTTATTGCATTTCTTTGTGTGTAAGCACATTAAAAGGAAAAAACAAACAAACAACAAAACCAACCAACAAAAACCAAAACCCATAACAACAACAACAACAAAAAAGAACATCAACTGTAGTTATAAAACTCCTTCATTAGGGTAGGGGCTTACTGAAAACAGAGACAGTTAAAATTCCACGGATGAAAAGGAACAAAGGACCACCTCCCACTCCACTTCCTATCCTTACTGTTCATGGGTACGTTCTGATATACAAATAATACAAAAATACCTGTTACTGGCTTCCGAATCCAGCTCTAGCTATGCACACTACAGCCCAGATGCTGTAGCATCTGTGAGCAGAGATTAGCATAACCACTTTCACAGGAACAATCATTGTCACTAGTGAGTCAATTTCAACTCATGGTAAACCCCATGTGTGCAGAGTATACAGTGCTTCCTTCTGGAAGCAGATCACCAGACCTGTCTTTGAAGGTACTTAGGGGGAGAGGGTGTTTTTGAACTGCAAACCATTAAGCTAGCAGTCAAACGCTTAACAGTTTGTGCCACAAAGGAAACTCTCCCATCCCTGACAATAAGACCATGTATTTGCCTTTTTACCTAATGAGATGAGGTGGCTTGGCTGCTTAACGCTTTATTATAAATGGTCATTCTCAGTTCAGAGCCATAAGCTCCAAACTTTAAAAGCTAATATTTAACATACTTCTGTGCAGAGTCTGAACAAGTTGTTCTTTTAAGATCTATCTATATGTGAGTCAGAGTTGACAACAGTAGCTCCAAATAGACAGGAATCCTAGAGGGCGGTGAGTTTACATTAAAGAGGGAGCAACAACTCAGGGAAAGAGGGCAAAAATGGTCATACAACTTGAAGAATGTAATCAACATACTTAAATTTTATATATAGACACAGTTGAATGCTTTGCTGTATATATTCTCAACAACATAAAATAATAATAAAAAATTTCTTCTGTGCAGAAGACATTCATTGACCCTAAAAGGGCTAAAATCCTGGGCTCCTATTAAGTACGGGTAAGCTAAGTTATATTTCTGTTGACTCATTGAGAACCAGGGATAACAGTGACTTCTCAGGATGACTTGGCAAGCTAACTTAGTACTTTATGTAAAATTTGACTCCCACGAAAGGGTCCCTTTCCCTCTTTGGAGAGATCTGATCAGCTCACTCTGCCCAAGAGCCCCTCAGTGGAGCCTGAGCTCTTTATTTTTAGGACAGAGTGAGAGGTAGAACTTAAGTGTCTTTTAAATGAAGACAGCTCAATTTCCATTCCATAAGCATTTACCAAGGACTTCTAGGGTACAGAGAAAAGGCATTTTGGGGAGGGTGTGTGACATAAAGTTTAAAACGTGGGATTTCATCCTTGAGGAGTGCATGATCCTCATGAACTGGTCATCAGGACAAGTCAAAAAATTTGACCTGGTTTCCGCTGCACGACTGGCTCTAGAGCCCACAACCTACCTCCCACAAATGTCACCTGATAACCATGGGATCCGTGGGGATGAGGCATACATTCAGTACCCCCTGGGACCCAAAAGAACCGATCCCAACCTGGAGCTCAAACCCTCTTGTCTCCACCTTGTATTCCTGCCTTCCTTCTAGCCCAGCACCCAGGAGGCAACTTCTCACTGTCAAATATAAACTGTAGCCACTGTCAGAACATCAACATCTGGGGGATTCAGACATGAGTTAATAGGAGATAGGGTATCAAGAGATGGTTGGCTAAGCACAAACACCAGGGGGATTGCTGTGATGGGGACGCTCACGCCACCTCATGAGTTGTGTACTCAGTGAAGTCTGTCAGACACAGTTAACACCTAACACCAGGCTGACTCAGTCACTGAGAAACAAAGCAGATGATGGTGTCTTTCCCTGCTTTTTGGCACAAGGGGCAGAACAAATACTCATCTGGCCACTTTCTTATTACTTGGGGAACTAATGTAGCATCAGGCAAAAGGTGGACACTACCTGAAAGCAAAGGGCACGGGGGTGGGGGGTGGGGGGGGGAGGGTCGTCTCCATCCCTGGGGAGGTGTGTCACAGGGAAGAGGGCTACTTAGTACTACTGTGAGTGAGACGTGCTGCCAGGGCTGAGGCAGAGGAGGAATGCACCAATGGTAGAGCCACAGGGGCCAGTCAGTAGGAGTTCAAAGCCTGCTTAGAGCGTTGCTTCATGTGCAGCCGTTCATGGTGGATGAGGTCACAGTTCTGCAGGAAACGTTTGACACAGTACCGGCGCTGGAAAGCACTCGTCTTTTCCTTGGTGTGGCTGCTGTTCCTGTGCTGGACCAACTGGTCATGCCCCTGGAAGGGTTTTCCACAGTCACAGCACTTGAAGCTGAACTTGCCCTTGCTCTTCTCCAGCAGGGAGGCGGCCCTGGCTCTTTGTTCTCTGGGGGCTCAGGGGTTTCTGGCTGCAGGTGGATCCGCATGTGGGAGAGCAGGTGGGAGTTGAGGCGGAAGCTCTTCCCGCAGGGCCTGCATGTGTAAGGCTTCTGGGTCTCGTGCATCTCCAGGTGCCCATCCAGGTCCTCGCTGTCGCTGAACACTTCCCCGCACACGGAGCACGCGTGAGGCTGCTCCTGCTCCTTGCGGCTCCGCAGGTGCCTGATAAAGTTCACACTCCAGCGGAAGATCTTTCCACAGTTAGGGCACACATAGGACTTCTTGGAGGAGGTCTGGACAGCCCCTTCCACGTCGGGGAAGCCCACGGAACTGCTCTTGTGGGTGTTGGGGGTGACATGCTGCTTCTCCTCAGAGCCCTGTGGTTCGTCTGGGCAGTGAGAGCTGTTCTGAGAGTCCTTCTTCCCTGAGCTGGACAGGACGATCTCGATGGACACTTCCTCGTTGAGGCCATTCTCTGGGGTCAGCACGCCATCGACTGAGCAACTGTTTTGAGAAAGCACCATCTGCTGGCAGGCCTGGAAATCTGGCACCTGAGGCTCATTTTTTCTTCTCTCTTCAATCTGGAATGGCTGGAGACTCTGAAAATTCAGGTAGGAGACTTGGGGCCCATCTTTCCCTTGGAGGTCCTGCAGCTCTGGAACCTGTGGCTCGCTCTCCTCTCCTTGGAAGAGATCTGGCTGGACAGCTGGGTCGTTCGGAGGCAGCGCGACCCCACAATCCTCCCTGACGATGAATTCTCCATAGAAGCCAGTCTGGGCTGGGTCTAGAAGAGACCAGTCTTCAGAGAAACAGAAGATCATGTCCTTGAATGAAGAAACTCGGTTTGGAGGCAGCTGGAAGGCAGTCACCTGCTGTATGTCTCTCAAATCCTCTTCCTGAACAATGGAAGGATCTTGTGAATCTGAGTCCCCATTGAGCTGCCCTGAGGGTCGGCTCAAGAGTCCAGTGCCTTCTGTCAGGACTGGGTATCCTGGCTCTTTGCAAGATCACCCTGGGGGTCGGTGGGCAGTTGATCCTGCTCCTGGTCTGGATGGCCATCTCCATCGTCGATCACCACAGGGTCTTCACAGTGCTTCAGCCACTGCCAAGGTCTCCTTGGTTCCCGTTCCAGTGTCTCCACCCCAGCTACAGCCTGCTCGCCATTCTTGGGCTCCTGGGCCCGCACCCAACTCTGGATTTCCGAGGCAGAATGGCCAAGAACTGCTCCAGCTCAAGCAGATCCAAGATCTGCTCCTTGGTGTGTCTCTCAGGTCGCAGCCAGCCCCTGCACAAGTCCCAGAGGCGGTGAAGGGCCTCCCGACCTGCTGCCTCCTGGCAGCAGAAGCGGCTAAAGAGGCGGCGGGAGGACTCTGGACTGGGGAGTTCTCCTTGGGAGCTAGGTTTCTCTCCAGGTGGGCTCCTCTTTTTCCTGGGCTCCTCACTTTCCTTTGGAGCTAAGACTGGATAAATTATGCATACTGCATTGAAACAGATG
>NW_006400316.1:56246-56800 GCF_000299155.1 Elephantulus edwardii
TTGGAGGCAAGGATTCTGGGGCTTCGTCTGACATACTTTGGACATGTTGTAAGGAGAGACAGGTCCTTGGAGAGGGACATCAGGCTTGGTAGGGTGGAGGGACAGCGCAGGAGGGGAAGACCCTCTATGAGGTGGATTGATTCAGTAACTGGGGCAATCGTAATGGGTGTGTTAGAGGCAAAGCGATTGACACAGGATAGAGCAGGGTTTAGGACTGTTGTACATAGGGTTGCTATGAGTCGCAAATGACTCGACGGCACATAACAACAACAACATATAAATTTGCATATAAAATTCATATACGTTGTTTTTCATTCATGTATTTCATACAAATCTTCATTCACATTGTGGTTTATATGGCCATTCTCATTAATTGTGTTTTATAAAACTGATCTTTTCATGTCTTTTGCTTTTTTTGCAATTTGGTTTTCAGTATTTTTTTTTTGGAAGCCTTATCATATTCTGTAAACTTTAGTTATAAAACTCTTGTCTGAGATGTTGTTTCCAAATTTTTTTTCCAACCTGTGGGCTTTCTTTTCACTCTATTGGAAAAG
>NW_006400316.1:58465-64514 GCF_000299155.1 Elephantulus edwardii
TCCTCTACACTTGTGTGACTATAATCATGTCTCCAGATTCATAGGGTTTCCGGAGGCAAACTATTATGGAAGCGGTTGCCACTCCTGCTTCCAAGTTTTTTTTTTTTTTTTTTAATCAGGGAGCTCAATCAAACGCTGCCTGCCATGGGTAACCATTAACACATTTGACAAAACATTGTCACAGTGTTCGGCCTTACAGCAACCACAAGTTACAGCAAGTAGACACACCAGGGCTATACAACCTAGAAGAATGTTTGAACAAAAACAATGAAAAACAGGCCTGTGGCCCTCAGACCCTTCAGTATTTTACCATTCCAGTACACCTGAATGCTGGCGACCTCTGGGCCAGAGAACCCCACTTCATCTGGTAAGTCCACTCTGCCAACACCCACTTGTGGCAAAAAGAAAGCCACAAAGGCCCGAGTATTCCATCCTGGCCTCTCTTCCAAAAACCAGAGGCCCCTCCAGCTGACACTAAGAATCTCAAGACGCATGTCCTTACACTGCAGGCGAGGCCCGACATTTCTGTATTTTACCACTCAGGCACGCCCAGATGCTGGCAACCTCTGGACCAGGGACCCCAGTTCATCTGGCAAGTCTGCTCTGCCAACACCCACTTGTGGCAAAAAGAAAGCCACAAACACCTGAGCATTTTATCGAGCTGGAACTACAAATATAGCTTTCCATAATATTCTAATATTATAGATTTACTTTCCTCTGGTTCTGTTGTGAAGTCACTGCTATCATCCCATGATCGATATTTTTTGTGTCTTTTCTTCCCCCCCCCTCCCCTTTTGTTATGGTTGTCAGTGTTTTTTCAACTGTATCGACCCTTTTGAAAAATCAGCTCCTTGTATTATTGATGGTTTCATTTATTTTTTGTTTTCTGTCTCATTGATTTCAGCTCTTATCTTTATAATTTCCTTTGTTCTAGAGGCGATTGGTTAGATTGTTGTTCTTTTTCTATTTTAGGAAGGTGCTGAGTTAGATTATGCTGCTTGGTTTTTTTATACTAATAAATACAAATTCTAGTTCTTTGGGATTTCTTTGGTTTTTTAAAATTATATATTGTGGTTTATTTCAACTCAATCATTTGAGACATTTTTTTTAATACGATTGATGAGGAGTTATGATGCTGTAACCGCCATCATATTCCAAATACATAATATTACAACATTTGGTTAAGGTGATATTTTCTTCCTTGTAAATTTATTCTTTTTCTTCGTATTTTCTAATACCTGTGTTAAATTAGGTGTGTGTTGTGTTTATGGAAATGTCCCCTAAACTTTCAGATTTGTTGGACTACCATTCCTCATACTATTTTATTCTTACTTGTTTTATTGTTTGATTCTATCTGATATCTCCTGTTTATTGTTCATGTTATTTTTATCTTGTTTTTCTTTTCCTTTGTTAAACTGGCCGGTGATTTGGCAATTGTATTTATCTTTTGAAAGAATCCATTTCTAGTAATTTTTCTGTTGTTCTTTTGTTTCATTTATTTCTGTTCTAATTATTATTAGTGAGCTCTAGTGGTCTAGTGGTATAGTATTGTGCTACCAAGTCAAAAGCAATTTGAATCCTCCAGCTGCTCCAAAGGAAAAGAATGGACAAACTTTTCCCATGCAATTTACTGCCTCTGAAAACAGGCTGAAGGGTCAGTAATGGTTCAGTTCCAACTTGATAATATTTAACAACAATCAATATTATTTCTTGTCTATACTGCAGATTTTTCTTGCTGTTCTTTTTAAAATATTGGAGTTATATTAAGGTAATAATTTTATTCTTCTTTTCATAGGTATGCATTTATTGCAATAAATTGACTTACATAACCACTTTTACTGTGTCTCAATGGTTTTGATATGTTGTGTTTTTATCCATATTCACATCAAGAATTAATTTATTTGTTTGTTTGTTTATTTATTTATTTATTTATTTAATTGACCAGCAGCTCCACCCAAGAAGAATGGGCAATCTCCTCCAATGTGTTAATCTGCCACTGAAAACCCTCTGGAGTATCAGCTATGAGGTGATTCTGACTCAACAGCAAACAATAACAACATTTTTCAAAACAAGATGTTATTCAGTTTCAGAGTATTTTACTTTTTCCTTGATCCTTTTGTTGTTGTTTTTGTGTACCATTCCAGGCTTGGAACAGAGGATTCTGCAAAGGTGTGTTTTCTGGTTTGGGGTTGAGACTAGGATATGGCTCTTGCCTTTGCAATAGGGTGTGAGCTTATCAAATTTGGCCTCTTCTTTAAAAAGCCTTTTGGGCCAGGCCTATTGCCCTCGGGCCTGGTTTTTGTGGATATCCAGAATAAAACAGGCTTGGAAGCAGGAGTGGCATCCACTTCCAAGGAAAAGCTTGCCTCTGGGAATTCTATGAACTTGGAGAAAAAAATGAAAGTGTTGCATTCAAGACTTTCATTCATATGGTCACTATGAGTTGTATATGACTCTATGACACATAACAACAACAAGTTGGAAACCCTTCAGAGATGTAAATTGCATGAGAGGCTATTGCCCCACCTCTCAGTTGGTGGATTCTAACTGCATACTTCTGGACTGACCACAAAATTCCTTACCACAAAGCCACCAGAGTGCCTAAAAAAAGGTCAGTTGAGTGTACTGGTCAGGAATCAAAATCAGGTCACCTACTCAGAAAGCAGTCAATACTAGCTATGACTAGTATTGATTTCTAGTTTTACAGTGTTGTGTTTTGATGTTTTATATTATTTTTATGTTTTTTAATTTTTTAAGGCTTGTTTTGTGACCTAACATATAGACTATTCTAGAAAATTATTTATGTGCCTTGGAAAAGAATGTGTATTATGTTTTTGGTTAGTAAAGTGTTCTGTATATGTTTATACAGTCTGGTTTATTGTATTTAGTGTTTTTGTTTATAAGTTGTCTATTTTTTATCATAAGTGACATGTTAAAATCTTCTAATGTTATTATCTATTTATCTTTTTAAAATGTTGTCAATATTTGTTAAATGGTTTTGGAGGCTCTTTCATTGGGTGCATAAATATTTATTATGGTTTTAAACTTTTACACAACTGACTCCTTAGTCACTATTCAATACCCATCTTTTTCCTTATGCTAGTTTTTGCCTTCTACTTTATTAGAAATTAAGATTGCTATTCCACTCTTTTTTGGTTCCTAACATTTGCTGTACAGACATAACTTGTGGTTGCTGTGATGTTAAACCTATGACACTGATGTGTCAAATGGGATAATTGTTACCCATGGTGGACAGTGTTTGGTGGAGCTCCCTGATTAAAATAAGCTTGGAAGGAGGAGTGACATCCACTTCTGAAATAGCTTGCCTCCGGAAACTCTATGAACTTAAAGAAACAATGAAAATTATATAAGTGTTCAGTTCAAATCTTTCATTCACGGGGTCACTATGAGTCATCTACAACTAAATGGCACTTAAGAACAACAACATGTTTGATATAGCTTTTCTAACATTTAATCTTTATTTTATTTTATCTTTATAGCCAAAGGGACTCTCTTGAAAGCAATATATTGGTGGTTCCAATTTTTTATGTTTTTTTCATTATTATGTTTTTCTTTTTAAAAATTGGCTTGTGTAGATTCATTCATATACATTGTTTTATTTGTGCACATTGTGGATTTTTAAAAACTCATTGCAAATGTCTTTTTCTTTAAAAAAAATTCACATATATCTTATTTCACATGTTCCTTCACTAACAATTATATTGCATGCAATCATTCCATACATTGTGTTTTATAAAATTAATCACCATTGAACTATGCCTACCATTACCCTCTCTTTTCAGGTCACTGCTGAATCTTCCCCTTTCCTTTTCTCCCTCCCTCCACTCACCAAATTATGCGACCTTATAATTTCTCCCTTACCTATCATCATCCCTTTGCTCCCACCTCTTTCCTATTGGACCCCCATACACTTTTCTAGTTATCCTATTTTTACAATAATGATCTTATGCAGTATTTGTCCTTATGAGACTGAGTTAGTTCACTCAGCATAATGCTCTCCAATCTCTCTCAAGTTATGTAGTATTTTTAAATCATTGCTCCTGAGTCATGCACATTGCATTTTATACAATCATCCACATACATTCTATTTTATATAATTAATTACTCTTGATCTATGCCTATTCTCACCCCCTTTTCAAGTCCTCATAGACTATTTCCTAATTTTTTACACACCCCTGCCACCCACTCACATCTACTATTCTAGTGATTTTCCCCTTCTTACCCTTCTCCTTGCCCTCTTTTCTCATTCCTCCTCTCCTTGTGAATATTTGTACATGAGTATTCAGTTATGCTCCTATTTTCACAATAGTGGTCTCATGCAGTATTTAAGATGACTGAGTTAGTTCATTCAGCATAATACTCTGTAGTCTCAACCAAGCTATATAGTACTTTGTTGTTGGGTTCTTATGTACCACTGAGTTGGATCCAGCCTGTATCTGACCATTCACTGGGTTTTCATAGGCAGTTAATTACTTGGGAAGAGATTACCCATCCTTCTCTCACAGAGCGGTTGATGGATTCAAATCACACCTTCAGGACTGTAGTGCAGCTTCTTGAAAACTAGGCCACCAAAGCTCCCTATATAGTATTTTACGAAGTAGTTACTCCTTAGTGCTGCACAGTATTCCATTGTATGAATGTACTACTATTTCTCAACTCATTCATTTGTTGATGAGCATTTGAGTTTCTCCTATTTTCTTGCTATTGTAAGATACCAAGAAAACTAATAACACTGCTATGAATATAGATGTATTATTGCCCATTTGTGTCTCGGTTCTGCTTTTCTTGCGATATATTCTTAGCAGTTGAATAAATAGGTCATAAAGAATGTAGATATTTAGTTCTTAGAGGAAATACCAAACTGTATACCACAGTGGCTCTACCATTTTACAATCTACTAGCAGGGCATTGTTGTTGTTGTGTATCATTGTGTTATTATAGCTGATTCATTAGTGAGTCATCAGTCATAGCTGATTTCCAGTGAGTTTTAGAGACAGTAAATTGTGCAGAAGGAGATTGCTCATCTTTCTCCAGGGGAGCAGTAGAAGGATTCAAACTGTATACCTTTGAGACTATTGTACAGCTTTTTACCACTAGGTCACCAGAGCTGTCTTTCCAATCTCTCAGCATATATTATTTGCTGTGGTGTCAAAATTTGCTACTGCTATTGAGGTGAGATGGTATCTTTATTTTTGTTTTTCTTTGCACCTCTCTGATTGATTTTGAACATTTCTTCATGTGTTTTTAGACATTCAAATTTTCTCCTTTGTGAAGTCTTCATATCTGGAGAACAACCACTTGGCCAACTGACTGGAAGAGATCTATATTTGTTCACATTCCAAAGAAGGGTGACCCAACTGAGTGCGGAAATCTCAGAACAATATCATTGATTTCACATGCAAGCAAGATTCCACTGAAGATTATCCAAAAACGACTGGAACAGCACATCAGCAGAGAACTGCCGGGAGTGCAGGCTGGATTTAGAAGGGGTCATGGTACTAGGAATATTGTAGCTGATGTTAGACGGATCTTATTTGAAAACAGGGAATACCAGAAGACAGTCTATCTGTGTTTCATTGATTATGCAAAGGCATTTGACTGTGTGGATCATAACAAAGTGTGGCTGACTCTCAGAAGAATGGAAATCCCAGAACATTTAATCATGCTAATGCGAAACCTTGGACCAAGAGGCAGTGTCAGAACAGAGCAAGGTAACACCGCATGGTTCAAAATTGGAAGGGTGTAAGCCAGGGATGTGTCCTATCTCCATACCTTTTCAATCTGTATGCAGAGCAGATTATCCAAGAGGCTGGGCTCTGTGAGGAGAAGTGCGGTGTCACGACTGGTGGAAAATCTATTAACAATCTGCTTATGCAGATGACACAACCCTGCTTGCTGACACTGAGGAGGACCTCATGCACTTGCTGCAGACGGTCAAGGACTGCAGCCTTCAGTATGGACTGAGGCTCAATGTCAAGAAGACAAAGATTCTCACCACTGGACCAATTGGTAGCATCAGGATGGATGG
>NW_006400316.1:66609-77792 GCF_000299155.1 Elephantulus edwardii
AATTTTAATGAAAAGTTACAGACACTTTGGATTTCCATTCATTCCCTTCCCACCTATCCCCCCCCAGCCCCAGTACACTCTTCTCTTTGAAAAGTAAAGGAAAAATTCTTTCATTGGTTTACAACCCTACCCCCCAAGTCTACTTTACTATGTAGCCTTCATTCTGGACTCCCGTCATGACAAAAATACCTAGTCACATATCCCTTGTAAACAGTTTTTTCCCTCATCTGTTTCAACGCAGTATATATTATTGATCCCATCTTTCTCAGTCTCTCCCCAACCCCGATGTCAGGCCTATTTTACAACAGTGGCACTATGGACATTCTATTTTCTATTTGTCTGTTGCTGTACCAATACCATGCTGTTTTGATTACTACAGATGTGTAGTAGGTTTGAGACCAGGGAGTGATATGGCTCATTTTTTGTTTTTCAAAAGAGCTTTGCTTATTCTGAGTCTCTTTCTTGTCCAAATAAAACTGAGATTTGCTTTTTTCTATTTCCTTAAAGAATAAACTTGGTTATCTATATTGAGTTTGCATTGAACCTGTCAATTGCTTTTGTTTGGATTGTCATTTTCACAATGTAGGTCTTCATTTCTTTGAATAGGGAATATTTTTCCATTTTAGTTAGTACTCTAATTGTTTCTTGTAGCATTATTCTGTAGCTTTCCTTATGAAAGTCTTTTAACTCAACTGACTTTTGTATGTTGAACTTGTAACCTATTACTCTACTAAATTGGTCTACTAGGTATAATAATGTTTTCTTGGGTCTTGGGTGTACACAATTGTATTATCTACATATAGTGTCAGTTTTACCACCTCTGCCAACTTAAATGCTTTATAGTTCCTTCTCTTGCTTTATTGCTACTCTCTTGACTGTGAACTTATTTCACTTGCATTTTGCATAATTAATAATGTTTTTGTTGTTTTTATGTGCCATCGGGTCGATTATGACTCACAGCGATCCTGTGAACAATGGCTCTGAACCGTGCTCTATCTTGAGCCAATCTCATTGTCTCTGAAACACCTGCCCAGTCACTGAGTCAATCTATCTCATCTAAGGTCTTTCTCTGCCTTTGCTAAACCTTCACCTTTCCAACCATAGTGTCCTCAAAGGACTTGTCCCTCCTGACAACATTCCCAAAGTATGTAAGACAGAGCTCTACAATCTTTGCCTTCAAGGAGCAACCTGGTTTCATTCACCCTCTCCAGGACAAATGTGTTTGTTCTTTTAGAAGCCCGTAGCATGTTCAATAATCTTTTCTAACACCACAACTCAAAGACATCTACTCTTTTTCTGTATTTTTTCATCTTGTTATTTGTGTGATTTGTATGACAATTTACAGAGCAGATTGGTACTGCACTCAAGTATTTGTAAATAGTTTGACAGTGATTACATACTTCATGTTGTAACAACACTCTTTATACTTCCTCACTTTGATACTTGTTTCCATTCATCCTCTTTCTTCTCCCTTCTTACTTTCCAAAGCTTTTCCCTGGACAAATTTACTTTTGATCCTGCATACTTAGTTGTCTGTAAACTGAGTAATTCTTTGGTGTCATTTGTCACCTTACATTGCTGTTGTTAGGTGCCATCAAGTTTACTATGACCCATAGTGACCCTGTGAATGAACAATAGATTAAAACCTTGGCCTATCCTGAACCATCCTCATGATCTGAAACCCATCATTAATTATAAACCCATTATAAACTCATGCTGAAACCCTTCATAACTGTCACTGTGTCAGTCCATCTCATTGAAAGTCTTCTTCTCTTTTTCTGACACTTTACTTTTCATGGCATGATGTCTTTTTCTAAGGACTAGTTTCTCCTGACAAGATGCTCAAAATATGTGAGTCGAAGGAGGTCACTTTAAAGATCTGCCTACTGCTTGTCCAGGAGCTCCAGTAGAATAATCCATAAGGTGCTGGGTTGCTAACCAAAAAACTGACACACAGGCAATTTGGATCTACCTACTTCTCTGAGGGAGAAAATGGACAGTCTCTTCTCATTATTATTTATAATTTCAGAAACCTGATGAAGAGCAACTGAAAGGTGTGACTAACTGGATGGCAGTGAGCTTGAGTTTGATTGTTTGACTCGAAGTTGAGCTACACAGGTAAATTTTGTTATAAGTATGAAATGTGACTAAGGGTCATAATCTTTGGAGTGCCACCAGTCTTAACTAGATGAGTAAGTCTGACTTTTTAAAAAAATGGTTTTTAAATTTTGTTGTATTTCCCCCTTAATCTACTCAGGATCTTCTTCTGTTGGTCTTGTCTGTTAGCCTATTTATCTCCTGTTGATTCTATTTCTTTCTTTCAATGAGATTGACAAATCATTGCCTCTGGGAACTCTCTGAATGTAGAGAAATGATGAAAGTTCTACAAGTATTCAGGTCTTTCATTCATAGGGTCATTATGAGTAGTCTACGACTCGACGGCACTTAACAACAACAAAAACAACATGGGCCTCAGCAGTCCCTCATTGTGTAATGCCTTTCAATTCATCGAGCTTATCTATTTATTAATTTTAATCCCTCCTCTCTCACCACCTAAACCTTTCCTTAGCTCTTTAAAATAGTCTTATGACACAATTGTCCTTTTGTGATTGACATATGTTACTCAGCATTTGATCTTGATTTATTCATGTTGTGCAGTATTTCACAAATTAATTGTTTTTTAATGATGCATAAATACTCCATTGTGTGAATGTATCACAGTTTCTTTAGCCATTTGTCCATCAATGGACACTTGGGTCACTTCCAGCTCTTTGTTACTGTAAACGATGCATCAATAATAGTTCACTGTCATCTTATTCATCTACTTTGGTTCTTCTTTCCTTTAAATTGTAAAATACCTCCTCTATCCAGGATGAATGGGGAAGAATGAGGGATTTTCTAAACCAACATAGAAAGCACAGGAGAGGAGGATCAAACCATTTCCGAGACAAGATACTCTCATTGACCAGCTCTATAGACTTTAGAGTAGTATTTTCTTTTTGGAGCTTTAGTTAAATCATATAGCTTCCAGATCTCAGAGATCCATGTGCTTCTATTGTGCTAGACATCTGCAAAGTTGATGAGAAATACCTACAAGGTCTAAGATTCTCATCTGTTTGACATATCCCTCTCAGCAACTGGAAGGGTGCAGGCCTGCAACATGTCTTTGTGGATGTAACAAATCTAAGTATTTGACCCAAGCAACCAAATTGTTGGCTAAGTTAAATCACTGTGGATTCAGGTCTTATGATTTAGTGCTGGTGAGATTTGTATAAGCTTTTCTTACTGAGATTATATCAGAAAGGAGCTCACACAGTTTTACTTGTCTGTTTCCTTCCTGTAAAATAGAACCATAAACATTTACTTTAATTCATTTAAATCCTAGGTAGTCACCCCAATTTGCATACAGAGGACATGTGAGAATAGGTAAATTCAGATCAGTGCTCATTTGCTTTCTAATTGTAGAACATGTCTTCCTACTACCCACATGTGTACATATTGTGGAAATATCATGTATCTGGTACTCATATGTCAGCAAAGGCTCATTGTTAGGTGCCATTAAGTTGACTTTGACTTATAGCAATCCCCTGTACAACAGAGAGAAAACCCATACCATCCTCATAATCTGTGTTAACTGTATGGTTGCAGTCACTGTGTCAGTTCATATCATTGAAGTTTTTACTTTTTCACTGACTCTCTTCCTTCACAAGCATGAAGTCTTTGTCCAGGAGCTGGCCCAATCTAATAATAGCATACATACAACTAAGATTTCCCATTCTTGCTTCTAAGGTTCATTCTGTCTACATTTTTTCCAAGACAGACTTGTTTTTTATTCTACTAGTTAATGTTTTAGACAATATCCTTTGTCAGAACCACAATTCAAAGGCATAAAAAACTTGAGAGGACACAATTAGTCAAAATTAAATCTGTAATACTCTTATTGGGACACTGATGAAGAGATCAAAAGGAAACCTGCATTTTGCTCCCCCATTGGTCCATGAGTCTAGTTTCTACACTCCATGTTTAATACTATCATTTGGATCATACACACTAAAAGAATGAAACAAAATACATGTGAATATGCTGATGATAAATGAATGATCCTCATCTATTTTGTTATTGAAACTAATAATTACAGATACATAATTTTTCTTCTCACAACTGGGCCAATTGGCATAATCATGATAGATGAAGAAGAGACTGAGATTGTTAACAGCTTCACCTTGCTTGGCTCTACAATCAACACTCTAGGTACCAGCAGCCAGGAAAGAAAAAAGATTAACTGTATGGGGTAAACCTGCTGTCAGAGACTTCTTAGAGTTCAGAAGAGCAACAATGTCAGTCTAGAGACCAAGATGTACCTAATCCAGGACTTGGTATTCAATATTATTTGCTATGCATCAGAGAACTGCACAATTACTAAGGATTATGAAGAATACATGCTTTTGAGTTGTGGTGCTGGATGAAAACTACTAAGAGACTAAACAGAACCATCCTGTAGAGGGTCAAGTCAAGTTGTTCTTTGGAGGCAAGGATTTTGAAGCTCCATCTAACATACTTTGGTCATGTTGCCAGGAGGTACTAGTTTGTGGAGACAGACTTCATGCTTGGAAGGGTGGAGGGATGGTACAAGAGAAGACGACCCTGGATGATTTACCCAGTGACTGGGGTAATGAGAGCAGGTGTGTCAGAGACAGTGAAATTGGCTCAATATAGAGCAATGATCAGAGCTGTTGTACATAATGTTGCTATTAATTACATAAAAAAAAAAACCAACAAGAAGGGAACTCTGGTGGTAAGGAAGATGTGTTGACAACCTAAAACCGTAAAGTTCAAATTCACCAGCTGCTCCAAGAGAGAAAAATGTTCAATTTACTCCCCACAATGTGATTTACTGCTCCTAAAAACTATTATTAAGCAGGAGCGGCATCTACTTCCGAAATGGCTTGCCTCCAGAAACTCTGTGTACGAACAGTGCTCAGGCTGTTTGTTCATATGGTGGTTATGAGTCATCTACGACTCAACAGCACCAAACAACAACAACAACAAAAACTATTAGTGTCAATCGAGTCAATTAATAATTGCTCTTTTGTATTTGCAATTAGCTAGAGTTGACAGCAGAGCGCAGCAGAAGAGGTTGGTTTTTTTAAAAATTTTCTATTATTAAGCCAAAGGTGGGTGACTTAATCTGCGGCCCTCGGGCCTGTCTTTCATTGTTTTTGTTCAGACATTGCTCTAGGTCGTATAGCCCTGGTGTACAAGTTGCCATCCTGCGGTCACTTTTGGTTGCTGTGAGGCTGAACACTGTGACACTGATGTGTCAAATGCGTTAATGGTTGGCTACCCAATGTGGACAGAGAGTGGGGTGGAGCTCCCCGATTAAAACAAGTTTGGAAGGAGGATTGGCATCCACTTCCATAATAGCTTGCCTCCGGAAACCCTATGAACCTGGAGAGAGGATGAAAGGCAGCCAAGGGTCGAGGACTCTCCTTCATAAGGTCACTATGAGTCGCCTGCGACTTGACGGCACTTAACAACAACAACAATATTAATTTTAGTGAAAATTTACAGAGATTTTGGATTTCCATTCATTCATTGTTGCACTTTTCTCCCCGTCCAACCCTCCCCTCCAGTTCATTCTTCTCTTTGAAACTTAGAAGAACAATTCTTTAATTGTTATACAATCTCTCCCCCTAAGTCCACTCCACTGTGCAGCCTTCCTTCTGGACTCATGTCATGACAATACCTAATCATATATACCTTTTAAACAGTTCTCTCTCTTATCTGTTTCAATGCAGTATACATAATTTATCCCCTGAGGATGCTGTTTTATAGTCCTTCATATAGTTCTATCATGATTATTCATGATAATAGGGAGCGGTGGTGGCCTAGATAAAAAGCTGTATTGAAATCCCAAAGGTATGTAGTTCAAATCTATGAAGTGCTTTGCAGTAGAAAGATGAACAATCTCCCTTGCAACATGATAGCAAGCAGCAATAGCATTATCCATAACAATGTTATCCATAATGGGAATCGCAGAACACTTAATTTGTGCTTATGTAAAACCTCTATTAAGATCATGACTCTGGAGTCTGAATAGAATTAAGGAATATTGCATGCATGTTTTAAAATTAGAAGAAAATGTATGTCAGCATTGTATCTTCTCTCCTTACCTATTCGATCTGTACACTGAGAAAATATTTCAAAAAGAATTATTTGCTCAATATGAAAAAGAATGTAGCATTGAGATTAAAGGAATACTCATCAGCTTGCATTATGCAAGTGACATAACCTTGTTGGCTGAAAGTGAAGAGGACTTGCAATATTTACTGCTTCAAATGGATTATTATCTCAACAACAACAAAACAAAAATTCTTGCCACTGGATAAATAGGCAACATTATGATAGGAGAAAAGATTAAAGTTGTCAAGAATTTCATTTTACCTGAATCCACAATCAACAGTCATAATAAAAAAGACAAGAAATAATAATAATAATTTTTAAAAACCCATGTTGCATTGGGAAAATGTTCTGTTAAGGACCTCTCCAAAGTGCTAAAGAGCAATGATGTCAGTTTAAAGGTTATAGTGCACCTGATCCAAGCCAGGGTGTTTTCAATTATTTCCTATGCATTTTCTTTCTTTCTTTTTTTCCCCTCTGGAAACTTTTTTTTCTGGAATCTTTTTTTAAGCTTTTAAAAAAACTTTTAAATTTATTTTAATGAAAGTTTACAGAAGGGAGCTCTTGTTCCCTAGTGGCAAGAAACTGTGCTGCAATCCTGAAGGAACACTGCTAGAATCCCACCAGCTGCTCCGTGAGAAGGATAGGCAATCTCCTCCTGTAAGATTAACTACCTCTGAAAACTGAAGTCTGGAGTGACAGTTATGAATTAGTTCCTACTCAACAGTACACAACAACAACATGCATATTAAAGTTGGACAATGAACAATGGTGACTGATAAAGAATTGACATCCTTGAATTGTGGTGTGGAAAAGAATACTGAATATCCTGTGGACTTCCAAAAGAACAAACACATGTGTCTTAGAGGAAGTACAGCCAGGATTCACATTAGAGGCAAGGATAGTAAAACTTTGTCTCACATGATTTGGACATGTTGTCAGGAGGGGCCAGTACTTGGAAAAGAACAAAATACTAGGAAAGGTGAAAGGTCACAGAGAGGGAGGAAAACCTCCTCTCAACAAGGTAGACTGTGATACCGTAACAGTGGATTCAAGCCCATCAGAGATGGTGAAGATTGGGGTAGACAGGTCAAGGTTTAAATTTTTTATTCAAAGGGCCACTATAAGTTGTAGTTGGCTTGTGGCACTTAAGAACAACATGTGTTGGAGCCTGGCTAACTTGTAAAGCAAGATTAGCCCTGTACCATAAGACCAGAAAGACTAACTCCATCTTGGCTATAGTATCTGCTTGACAGTAAAAACTCAAGGAAGTAGGATGTTAAAAAGTAAGCCATAATGCAGCCATTTTATGAAAGTAGCCACTTTATGCCAGGTTCAAATGTGCAGATGTTTGAAGGGGAGCAAAAACAAATTTAATTGTTCCTAGAACCCCAAGACCAAGCAGGGATGTGGAAGATAGAATGTCCCTCCCTACAGACTCTGTTCGGATGGCCTTGCCTGCAGCTGATAAACCTTACAGGTGGTGGGGATATCAGAACAAATGTATTGTTGGCCTTGAGGATGAGTTGTTTTTCTATTCACTGCAAAAAGAATATAAGACAGAAGTTCAATAATAAACTTTGCTATTCACCATCAGTTATAGCCTCTCTGCATCTTCATTTAATCCTCATCCCTTCTCTTGGTGAAACTGTTCGATATAACGAGGCTGGACCCCGTTAAACATGAAGTTCAGGTACAGATGTTCACCTAGAGGACCCACTCTGGCCAGTTCTTTGGAGACACAAAGCCCCACCATTCTAATATGAACAAAGAACTGAGTCTGATAGGGTCTCCGGCAACTTCCAGCTCAGGTCTAATGGAAAAGCTTTCTCTTGAAATAGTCGTAACTCCAGCAATAAGCATGGTCTGTGCAACCCAAGGGGAAAGATAGCAATGTCCTAGCATCCTTTTTTTTTCTCTTTGTGTCTAGGGAGTTGGGTAACTACCAGCTAATCCCAGCTGGAGCCACCATGGTGGTTAGACTTCCCTGTCCTTCCTATAACAAGAGAGCAAGGCCTCAGACTTCAGGGTGCTTTACAATGTTGAAGCATCTTATTTTCTATAAGGTGGAGGCATGTCAATGTCTATGAAAGAGAGTAAAAGAGTCGATCACTTCCTTCATTGTCTTTACTTTAGGAAACTGCTGCTTCTGTCCTTGGCTGAGAGTCGGTGTCTAAATGTGATACCTAAAACATACAAGGGACGGTAAGTTTCCTTTCAGAAAACCCAGAATTAACCCCAGTTGATTTCTGACTTATCGCAGATGTCATATTTTTATTCATTCTATCATCTGCTCTGGAATTTGTTCACTTTTCTCTGCCTAAAAAGAAAGGCCTGCCAGTCCTTGTCTCCCTGATCACATCTCACCATCCACATCTACAGCCTGACTGTTCTACTGACCTTTGCACCAAGAGCAACCCTGTCTAGTAGGCTGTGAGAATTTACATTAAAAACGTCTTTGCTCAAAGTGAAGTTAATTCACACTGGTCTTGGTGCTTATGAAGTGGCTTCCAAACTCGTGTATCAGGAACTGAACTGGATGTCTTTGCTACACCAAAATTCTTCATAACAATTATTGCCTGTAATTCTATTTTTACTATGAATACTTTGGTACCTGGACTTTTTCAAGTTATTTCACTTACAGACCTAAAGTGGCCTTGTCACCCTATCAATCTCAACATAAAGGAGGGGGTTCCGTACTCACTACCTCTTCCAGCAGCAACAATGGCCAACTATCTCTCTGCAAAACAATGCCTGTCATTTCTAACTAAATAGCCTTGGCCATAAAATCAGTTGCAACTAATGGTGACTCTCCATGTGTGTCTGAGGCTGTAAACCATAGAAGTAGACTACTTCACCTTTCTCCCTCAGAATGGCTGGAAGATCCAAACTGCCAACCTAATCCGGCTATCAGCCTAATTAAGGTTCTTAAATTGATCCAAGCAGATTAACTGCTATCCAAGAAAATTAACTTTTGAGTTAAAATGATTGGTTTAATTTTACATCTTAAACAATTGCAATGGGCAAATTGACTGCCAATGATCTCTGAATTGCTAAAGAGGAGCAATTTAAAATGTCACTTTAAAGGATTAATTTCTGTCAAGCCATAGTATTTTTAATTGATCCATATGCACGTGAAAGTATGACAGTAAAAGGAAGACCAAATAAGACTTTAAGTTTGGTGTTGCCAAATAATATGAAATATAGCATGGACTGTCAATGAACAAAGAAAACTGTATTAGATGTGAAGGCAGTATGATGAAACTTCATCTCACATACTTTGGACATATTATCATGAGAGGACAGTATCTAGATAAGGACATCATTCTTGGAAAAGTAGACAGCATAAAAGAGGAGGAACTTCAATACGATGTATTGACAAGGATACTACAACAATAAACATAAGCATAGCAAAACCTCTGATGATGGTGCTTTAATGGGCAATGTTTTCCATAGTGTCCCTGGGAGCCAGAGCTGACTGACTTGAGAACATTTAATAACAACAATTCCTAACAAGCCCGTTTCTAAAGTTTTTTTTTTTTAAATAAAAGCCACACTAAGATATTTCTGTGTAGCATCTGCATCCTTGTTGTACCCAAAGAGAAGGATAGGAATTATTTAAACTCTCATAATAAATCTGAGTATACTGTGATCCTTAAATTCAGTTCACAAATTCAGAAATGTTAGAGGCTATCGTGACTGGTTCAAGAATGAATAGAAATACAAAACAATTGAAATACCAATTAGATTAAACCCAAGAAGTATTTCATTTACAAGGGCACATCCTGTAGTATTTTAAACTCAAAGAAGTCTATACTGGGACAATTTCATATTCAAGAAGAGAGCTCTTTCTGGATTGACTACATCTGCTTTGGCCTTTAGTTTGTTTTCTTGCTGCTGCAGGCACAAGAAAAACATAGAAAGAAGGAAACTCTGTTGATATTTAAGCGTAACTTTTTTTTTTTTAAATACTGGTTTACTTACAAAGTTAGTATACATTGTTTCGCACACCAGATCTTTCACATTTCCTTAACCTAACTCTCCTTCCAACCATCAAATTGTGTGACCCTATGGTTACCCAGTCCCCCTATCCTCACCCTTCTTCTCCTCCCCCACCCCTTTAAGTTCTCACACATGTTTACTAATTATCTATTTCTACAATAATGGTATTATAATTGAGAACCCAACCTTTTTGCTGTACTGTTCCCATAGCAAGTCTCTTAGCTGACATTGTTTCCCCCTCCACATATAAGAGTTTCCCCTCATTCTGGGTTGCAATGTACAGTAGAACTTTTGGTCATGATAGAAATAGTTCACATTTGTGTTGTTCAGCACAGAAATAATCGTACTATACAGTTACTGAACACATAAAGTATGGCTACTCAAAGTCAAGAAGTGATTTTTAAAGTTTCTTTAATTGTAAATATTGCAATATTTTTTCTTTTTTTAATAATTTTAATGAAAATTTACAAAGAATTTGGATTTCCATTCATTCATTGCTGCACTTCTCTACCCGCCCAGCCCTCTCCCCAAACCCACCCCCCAGTTCTCTCCTCTCTTTAAAAAGTAAAAGAAAGACTCCCTCCCTGGTACACAATCTCCCTGCACCCCTCCCACCGCCCCAACTACATTCCACTATGCAACCTTGATTGTGGACTTTTGTGATAACCATAATACCCTATCATACATCGCTTTTAAATTATTCAGTCCCTCATCTGTTTCAGTGCAGTATACACAATTTGTCCAGTTTTTCTCAGTCTTACCCCCACCCTCATATCAGTCCCATTTTACAACAGTGGCACCATGCAATATTTGTCCTTTTGCGACTGAGATATTTCACTCAGCATAATGTCCTCCAGGATCACCCATTTTGAATAATACTGAATGAGTTCCTTGTTTTTCAATACAGCATAGTATCCATTGTGTGAGTATAACACAGATTCTCTATCCATTCGTTTGTTGATGGGCACCTGGGTTGTTTCCAACTCCTTGCTATTGTGAAC